>NC_138736.1:39956370-39976367 GCF_965113295.1 Leuciscus leuciscus
TGACATTATCCCAGATGACAACAAACATGGGCTGCCCTGGTCTGTCCTGTGTGACCACATCATGTAGTGCATCGAGAAATGCCAGTAGGTGTGCAGTGTTGTAGGGTCCTAGGGTGGCATGGTGATGGAGGACCCCTTGACCACTAATGGCGGCACACATGGTGATGTTGCCCCCGCGCTGCCCGGGGATGTTCACGATGGCCCTTTGGCGATGATGTTCCGGCCCCGACGTCTGGTTTTTGCCAGATTGAACCCAGCTTCATCTATGTAGATGTACTCATGTTGCTGCGCTGCCGCATCGAAGGCCAGGACAGTCTAACAGAACATGCATATACCAAAATGTCACTATTGTGTTCCTGAATACAGCGGTACTGCCTCTACAATGTCGCACAATGACTGTGGATTGGGTTGGACACATTCGGATATCACCAAAATGTTGGCAGCACTGCAAAAAATCTTGTCTTAAAAATCTTGTTCCATTGGCAAAAAAGTCAAATTTATCTTGTTTTCAGGTAAAACAATCTAGATGGTTAGCTTATTTTACATAAAAACAAGATAAATGTGACCTTTTTGCCAATGGAACAAGATTTTTAAGTATTTTTTTTTTGCAGAAGGGGGGCGACTGCAAGGTATATATCCATGTAAACACACAACTGCCATTGTAGTGGTACTGTGGCACTCACCTGCACATAGTCATAGCGAAGGTTCTTGACTGCAACACTGTTCCTCTCAAATGGAACCTTGTAAAGTTGTTTCATGCTGACGTGGTGTTCCCGCAGGACCCGGGCGAGTGTCGTCGTACTGACACTGTGCACATTGTGGAAAATTGCCTGGTCTTCGAGGATGCGCTCACGCAATTGGCGCAGGGTGATGGTGTTGTTTGCCACCACAAGGTTGACAACAGCCAGTTCCTGGGCATGGGTGAACACTCGTTGCCTCCCTCCCACGGCAGGTCGCCTGGCAGTTCTGCAAACAATGCATGATTAGTGTCGATGGTTAGGTTCTGTTCCCCATCCTGTACTGTCATACTGTACATGGTGAAATACTGTATAACCAGATTCAGCCAGAACGCTGATGCACAGCAAATTTGAAAACGCAAATTTAACACTCTGAGTTACAGTCAAATTAACACTCCCCCAGGGTTTATATGTAAACCACTGTAAAAGTGTTAAATTACTGTAACACTGGAAAATCTACACTAACACTAGACAATTTGCTGTGTGGGTACTGTGCAGTCCTTTGGCGTTAATTCAGGACATACCTGTTTTCTTGTCGGTATGTCCGAATGATGCTGGCTACCGTGAAGCGGCTGAGGTTGGGCCGGACCCTCTGCCCGGCCTCCCTCATAGTCAGGCCATGGTTGATGACATGGTCCACCACAGTGGCCCTGATGTCGTCAGTGATAGTTGTGCGTCTGCCTGGTTCCCGTTCAGGTTGGTGCCATTCTCCTCTCCCTCTTCCCACGTCTCTTCCTCGATCTCCTCTCCCTCTTCCTCCATCTCTTCCTCCATCTCCTCTCCCTCTTCCCCCATCTCGTTCTCCTCTCCCTCTTCCCCCATCTCGTTCTCCTCTCCATCTTCCTCCATCTCTTCCTCCATCTCCTCTCCCTCTTCCCCCATCTCGTTCTCCTCTCCCTCTTCCCCCATCTCGTTCTCCTCTCCCTCTTCCCCCATCTCGTTCTCCTCTCCATCTTCCTCCATCTCTTCCTCGATCTCCTCTCCCTCTTCCCCCATCTCGTTCTCCTCTCCCTCTTCCCCCATCTCGTTCTCCTCTCCCTCTTCCCCCATCTCGTTCTCCTCTCCCTCTTCCCCCATCTCGTTCTCCTCTCCCTCTTCCCCCATCTCGTTCTCCTCTCCCTCTTCCTCCATCTCTTCCTCGATCTCCTCTCCCTTTTCCCCCATCTCATTCTCCTCTCCCTCTTCCTCCATCTCTTCCTCGATCTCCTCTCCCTCTTCCCCCATCTCGTTCTCCTCTCCATCTTCCTCCATCTCTTCCTCGATCTCCTCTCCCTCTTCCCCCATCTCGTTCTCCTCTCCATCTTCCTCCATCTCTTCCTCGATCTCCTCTCCCTCTTCCCCCATCTCGTTCTCCTCTCCCTCTTCCCCCATCTCGTTCTCCTCTCCATCTTCCTCCATCTCTTCCTCGTTCTCCTCTCCCTCTTCCCCCATCTCGTTCTCCTCTCCCTCTTCCTCCATCTCTTCCTCGATCTCCTCTCCCTCTTCCCCCATCTCATTCTCCTCTCCCTCTTCCCCCATCTCGTTCTCCTCTCCCTCTTCCTCCATCTCTTCCTCGATCTCCTCTCCCTCTTCCCACGTCTCTTTCTCGATCTCCTCTCCCTCTTCCCCCATCTCGTTCTCCTCTCCCTCTTCCCCCATCTCGTTCTCCTCTCCATCTTCCTCCATCTCTTCCTCGATCTCCTCTCCCTCTTCCCCCATCTCGTTCTCCTCTCCATCTTCCTCCATCTCTTCCTCGATCTCCTCTCCCTCTTCCCCCATCTCGTTCTCCTCTCCCTCTTCCCCCATCTCGTTCTCCTCTCCATCTTCCTCCATCTCTTCCTCGTTCTCCTCTCCCTCTTCCCCCATCTCGTTCTCCTCTCCCTCTTCCTCCATCTCTTCCTCGATCTCCTCTCCCTCTTCCCCCATCTCATTCTCCTCTCCCTCTTCCTCCATCTCTTCCTCGTTCTCCTCTCCCTCTTCCTCCATCTCTTCCTCGATCTCCTCTCCCTCTTCCCCCATCTCGTTGTCCTCTCCCTCTTCCCCCATCTCTTCCTCGTCTTCTCCTTCCCCTTGGTCCTTCGGCCTCCATATTCGCAATTGTATGACGACAGGTGCGCATACCTGAGTTCTATTTATAGTGCTACAGCTGTGACTGATTAGTGTTCAATTACCGGTTAAGTGTTTTACTGTGTGTGCGGGGGTGTTGCTATTGTCGCATGTGTTTTTATTATTGAATGGATGTGCTGTATGCAAAGTGTTTCCTCATTTTCCAACGTGTGTAACATACAACACTCTGTGTGTAGTGTTTTGCACCGTGTGTTGCACAATTGTTTGCAGTGCAATGCCTACAATGTGTTTATTCATTTGGTGCCTGTGTGTAAGACATGCATGCAAACGGTACGGTTTTGACGCTTTGATCTGGGCATTCACTTTTTGTGTTTTAGTAATTGGGAAAAACTGTAAAATAATATGTTATATTTTTTAGTAAATGTTATATTTTTTTTATTTCAAATAAAAGATTTCATATTTTAGTCATTTTTATCATTTTTATTTAAAAAAGAATTAGTATTTAAAATGAGTGTTCATTTTTTTTTAAATCAATTTTTATGATTTAATTCATTTTTATTAAGTGTTTTATTTTAAAAATGGTATTGCACAATAATTTAACTTTATTTTTAGTATGTTTTTTATTATTTTAATTTTACATTTTTATGTTTTAATTTAGATTTTTTTTTTTACAGTAAAATAAAAACATTTTTATTATTTAATTATTCGCTTTTAACACAAGTACTCCACACTTCCAGAAGTGAGACGGTGTGATGGACTGAACTCTGTGGTTTGCTGTGTTTAATCGGAGAGCGACTGACCGTGAAATCTGTCGCTTGCATCATCGATTGAACGCGGTTCTCCTGAAGTTCAACACACACACACATCAATGCGTGGCGATACACTCTGACAACACAAACACACACCAGCTGTAGGGTTTCTTCACACCAGCATCTCGAGCAGGACCAGCGCTCTAATGGACTCATTCAGAACTAGAAAACCTGTTCGAGATGTTCACAAGCTTTTGGAGTCGAGACATTGTGGTTTGTGTCTATAGACAGAAGAAATATTGATTATAGGGAAATAGTGTGACAACTAGCCCCGGTCTCCTTCACACCTTTAATCTGAACATGTACATGTGTGTATCTGATTAGATTAATAACAAACTCAAAGATTTATTAAAGTTTATCAAACCTATTGATGTAAATCAGCTTCACGGACACAAATGTGCTGTTTATGTCAGTATTATCAGGGCAAAAACTGGACATCCTAAAGGTTTTGTTGTTGTTTGTTGCTTTATCTTTATGCTATGAAAGCTCGTTTCCACAATGTAATAAAACAATTACAGCTTTTTAAGTGTGAATTGTGAGTTAAAAACTCTTAAGTGTGATTTATTAAGTACACATTGCAAGATATAGAGAGAGGAAAATAAAGTCAGATGTGAGGAAAATGTTTTCAGAAAGAGAGAGTAACATGTGTCGAGACTCAAATCTGCTGATTTCTCACTTTCTGGATCTGTTGCTTTGTTATTTCAAACCTAAGAAACATCTATAGTTTTGCTGTTTTTGAGTCTTTGTGTGTGTGTGTGTGTGTGTGTGTGTGTGTGTATGTGTGTGTGTGTTGTGAAAGAGCTCTACAAATCACATGAAGTCATGGCTGGACGTAATGTGTGTCAGACGTGTTCGTGTTCGACTTGTTTTCTGGATCACAGCCGGTTCTCCAGTGTGTGTAAGTCGTATGACAGATGTGAATAATGACAAGCAGATCGTGTGAATGTGTGTAAAATCATTTTATTGCATATGTACTGTGTGTGTGTGTGTGTGTGTGTGTGTGTGTGTGTGTGTGTGTGTGTGTGTTTTCTGATGAAGCTGCTGATATAATGCAGATTCAGTGTAAATAAGGTGATGAGATGATCTGTTCATTCATGTGTGTGTAAAATTAATAAATGTAGTGATTGTTTTTCTCTGTGTCTGTGTGTGAGAGAGAGAGCGAGAGAGTGTGTGTCTGTTTCTGTGTGTGTGTGTGTGTGTGTGTGTGTGTGTGTGTGTGTGTGTGTGTGTGTGTGTGTGTGTGTGTGTGTGTGTGTGCGTGTGTGTGTGTGTGTGTGTGAGACAATGTGTGAGTGAGAGTGTGTGTGTGAGTAAGAGTGTGAGTGAGTGAATGTGTAGTAAGACAATAAGTTAATAATTACTTAAATCATAAAAATGTAAAATGAATAAAACAATACAAATAACAAATAACAGCAACAAAAATAATCAAAATAAAACACTAAACATTAATATAACCTTAAAATAAATAATAATAAAAAATGCTTCAAATGAATGAAATCATATAAATGTACAATTAAAATAAATCAATAATTTAAATATGAAAACAAATAAAAATAAAACACTACAAAGTAAATCATAAAAATTTAAATTTTAAATAAATATTTGTAACATTAAAATGATCGAAATAAACAGTAAACATGAATTAAATCATATAAATGTAAAAATCTAAATAAATCAATATTTTAAAATAAAAACAAAAATTAAGTAAAAATTAATAAAATCATAAAAATGTAAAATTAAAATAAATTATTTTAAAATAAACTGTACATGTGACCATTGCGCGCCATCAGAGAACCGTAGACATTCGAATGTGTTGTTAAATTATTCATATCTCAGAAATACTTTCTTCATTTATTTCGAAGGGTTTCAGCGGACAGAAAATCCCACAGAATCCCTGAGAAGTTTCTCATCGTCCTGTCGGTGCGCTGGCGTGAGGTGGCTCTCACACACACACACACACACACACACACACACACACACACACACACACACACACACACACACACACACACACACACACACACACACACACTCACACTCACACTCACACTCACACACACACTGACAGCGGGTTAAAGAGTGCATCATTAGAGGAGTGAAGAACAACATGAACACTGTCTGGTCAGATGTGTCATTTACTGCTATCAGTCATAGAAAACCATAATCATTCGCTTACCACAATCAAAATATCCAAATAAAACCATAATAAGATAAAACAACAATAGCAGCTCTAGAAACAACATCATCATCATCATCATCATCATCATCATCATCAGAGCAAAGGTTTCTTCATCTTTGGTTTAGAAACGACTGCCGTTCGTTCACAACTACACAAAACTACAGCAACTACTCCTCTATTGCTTTAGACTGAGTTCACTATCAGCGCCACACGACCCGCTCTCCTTTGAGTTTAATCAGTTTCTCTAATTATTAATTGAAATGCATCGAGCAAAGCAGGCTAACACACGAAAGCTAATTAAAAACAGTGTAAAATGATCAAAATGTATAAAATTAAATTAAAGGAGTATGTTCATAAACCTCAGCAGACTGCTGTCCTGTGTTTCCCTCGGTGTGACAAATAATGCAAGTAAAAATGCAATCAATTCAGGAAAATTATAATTACCTCATTTTTCTTCAAATGAAGAAAATCAACGTGATATCAGGATTCGTCCATGTTTTACACACAATATTTCACACAATACACAGGTGACTGAAGATGTGTTCAAATTAAGGCAAGTGACATTCTTGTAAATTCCAACATTTGACAGAAGAAAATCAACAATATGAAGATGTGATAGCTTAATATCTGAGGAAGACGGTCCGTGCTCTTCTTCTTCTACATCATCTATCCACACTATATTTCCATATTCAGGAACTCTCTGAAGAAGCTTCAGTCCGACAGACATTAATAAAGGAAGAATCATGAAACACTCCTCATGAGCCGCCGAGTCTTCAGTGCGTTAGTCCCGTAGGAGTGTGTGTTCACCTGTGTGTTCATCTGTGTGTTCACCTGTGTGTTCACCTGTGTGTTCATCTGTGTGTTCATCTGTGTGTTCACCTGTGTGTTCATCTGTGTGTTCACCTGTGTGTTCATCTGTGTGTTCACCTGTGTGTTCATCTGTGTGTTCACCTGTGTGTTCATCATGAGTCATGTTTTCAGTGCAGAGCGTCTGATTCTCCATCAGAAGGAAACGCTGACGTACATCAGCTCTTCACGACGCTATCTGACAACACACACACACACACATATCAACAATACATCTATTAACATTCATTTCCCATGCATTCGCCATCAAAGCTGCTAATAAATAATAAATAATTCATATATTACAACATTAATACTGATGCATTACAAAACTTTACAGCATTTATTTAAATCATCAGATTTAAATGGATTTATTATTGTTTAAAGATTTTTACATTTCAAGTTTGTATATGCACTTCATTTAATAGTATATTTTTATAAGTAGTTTAATATTTCCCAATGCATTAAATTATGCATTAATGAATATTTTTTTAGTTTAGTTTTGATCATTAAAAAATTATAAAAGTGTTGTAAGGTGCATTAAATTAATGTAATGTAATGTAAATTAATTTCTACATATACTAACAGATTTTACATTTCAAATTTGTATATTTAATTATTTTAATAGCATATTTTATATCTAGATGAATGATTCCCAATGCACCAACTAACGCTAACAATTGTATTTAAGTTTTGATCATTAAACATATTGAATAAATATTAAAATATAATGTTAATGTTAATTTCTACATATACTAAGAGATTTTACATTTCAAGATTGTATATTTAATTGTATTTTAATTGTATATTTGTATATATAGATGAATGATTCCCAATGCATTAAATGATGGATAAAGTTAACGACCATTTCATTTTATTTTGATCATTACAAAAATGTAATAAACATTAAAATATAATATAAATGTTAATATCTACATTTATTAAACATGATAAAAGGCCTGTGAGGTCATCAGTGTGTACAGATGTGGGGTTCACAGCTGGTCTGGTGTATGTTGGGTAAGTTGACTGTAATGTTGATGTGAAGTGTGTAGTGTGTAGTGCACAGGACGTAGTGCGCACTTGGACTGGTAGGAGCAGGGTTGAATGAGGTCACTGGTTTCCACGGTGATCTGTTGCTGTGTCACGTGGACGTCATGTGACGTGGGAGTCTGTGGAGGAGCTTCTGTTAATACACCCTGAGAACAGGAAGTGACATCATCATTCAGGAAGTGCACAGGCAGGTACAGGTATTGAGTAGGGCTGCACGGTTAATCGTAATAATAAACCCACTCAAATTTATATTATACTACATTTTAGTAATGGAATTTTACAGTTATACTGTAATAATTATAATAAGACTAATTCATATTTAATTGACATTGATGTCAACACTGACAAACTTTTGGGCCAAACAGTGCAGCTCTACAAACCATTTTACAGTTGTACAGTACAATACAATTATTATTATGCTTAGATTATCTTGCTTAAATACTCAACACTACAGTGAAATATAACAATAGCAATACTTTGTTTTATATTTGTATTTGGTAATAATTATTATTATTATTTTGATATTAAAATATAATGACAAATGTAGTGTAAATAGTGCAGCCCTACAAACAATTTTATAGTTGCACTGTAAAATAACTTAACTATTATATTACTTTGCATTAAACTTTTTTTATTTTACAGTGGAATACAACAATAGCAATCTTATTTTGTTTCATATTCTCATTTAATAATAGTAAAAAAAAAGGTCAAATTAATGTATAAATCACAACATTTTGGGCCAAATAATGCAGCTGTGTTCTGATTACCTCACATACTTTGAACCATTATCTCTTGCCACATTGACAGATATTGTGGGTCAGATGAAACCTTCAAACTGTCCTGGCGATAGGACTCCTTCTTGGCTTTTAAAAAAAACATTTGATATCATTGGGCCTAGTATTCTTTCTGTTATAAATACTAGTTTGTCTACCGGTACAGTGCCCTTTTCATTGAAACATGCTGTTGTCCAGCCAATTCTTAAAAAGCCAAATCTAGGACAAGAGGTTTTATCGAATTTTCGTCCAATCTCTAAGTTGCCATTTTTAGCAAAAGTTCTGGAAAAATCTGTTTTTAATCAAATGCAGAGTTTTTTGGACCAAAATGTGGCACTTGAAATGTTTCAATCAGGCTTTAAATTCAAGCATAGTACAGAATCTGCCCTTTTAAGAGTCTTAAATGATATTTTTTTATTTAGGGATTCTGGTCATTCTGTTGTTCTGTTGCTATTAGATCTTACTTCAGCCTTTGATACTTTAGACCATGGGGTCTTAATTTCGCGTCTTGAGAATATGGTGGGCATCCGTGGTATTGCATTAAAATGGCTTAGGTCATTTCTGACAAACAGAAGGTTTTCAGTTAACCTAGGACATACCTTTTCGTCATCTACTTCATTGGACTGTGGTGTTCCGCAGGGATCCATTCTTGCCCCAATGTTGTTTGCCCTGTACATGCTACCACTAGGGTCTATTTTTCGCAAGTATGGTATTTCCTTTCATTTTTTTGCAGATGATACGCAAATTTATTTGCCTATGAGTAAAAACCATAAATCATCATTGGATTCACTTAAAGTCTGCTTACAGGAGGTAAAAACTTGGCTGTCAAATAATTTTTTATACTTAAATGAAAGTAAAACTGAGCTTATCTGGTTTGGAGGTCCTGCCTTGAGTGATCTTCCTATCTTAGGAGAACTGTACCCCTATTGTACACCAGTGGCAAGAGATCTTGGGGTAATGTTGGATTCCTCCTTAAAGTTTGAAAAACAGATAAACTCAGTGGTGAAATCTGCTTTCTTTCATTTAAGACTCGTGGCAAAGGTGAAGCCTTTTTTAACTAAAAAAGATTTAGAGACGTTGATCCATGCTTTTGTGTTTTCAAGACTTGATTATTGTAATTCATTATACATTGGTGTCTCCCAAGCATCTTTACGTCGGCTGCAAGCGGTACAAAATGCTGCAGCCAGACTTTTGACAGGGACCCGTAAATATGATCATGTCTCTCCTGTTTTGGCCTCCCTGGGTTGGTTGACCATTCGAGATAGAGTTGATTTTAAAATGCTAGTCTATGCCTATAAGAGCTTAAATGGACTAGCGCCATTATATCTTTCCGAACTTCTTGAGGTCCATAAGCCCTCTAGAGCTTTAAGATCTGCAGAGAAAGGGATTTTGTTGTCTGTACCACGCACAAAATACAAGCAACGGGGTGATAGGGCCTTTGCTGTAGTTGCCCCTAGGCTATGGAATATGTTACCGCTTTATATCAGGTCTGCTCCAACTTTAGGCAATTTTAAAAGCCTTTTGAAAATTCACTTATCTCAGATGTTCTCTTTAGGTGTAGAGGGTTGAGCTCTTGTGCATTTATGTCTTACTATGTGGATTTTACTGTGGTGTTTTAGTGTTTTATTTTTTTATTTTTTTTATTTTAGAATTGCTTGTACAGCACTTTGGTACAACTCACTGTTGTTGGAATAGTGCTTTATAAATAAACAAAGAAAGAAGAAGAAGCTCTACAAACAATTTTAAAATTCTACTGTAGAAAATGTATTATATTATTTTGCTTACAGTGGAATATTACAATAGAAATATTTCTTATTTTATTTAGTAAATAACATCAAAAAACAACACTAATGATAACTAGAATGTACATTTCCTGAAGAAAATGTGAAGTGGTGCTTGCAGTGGCAAAATTCACCACTGGGCAGATGCTAACACAATTAACATATTGTGATACCACGTTTTAGCATCATTTACCACGATTTACCATGTTTCTAAGATGATTTACTATGATTTACCACATTCCAGCCTGATTTACTATGATTAACATGTTGTTAGAATGATGGTAGCATGATTAGCATGTTTCTAGCATGCTTTTAACAAGATGCTAGCATGATTAGCATTTTGCTAGCATGTTTTTAGCTAGATGCTAACATGATTAGCATTTTGCTAGCATTATGCTAGCTTGATTAGCATGTTGCTAGCATGATGCTAGTTTGATTAGCATGTTGCTAGCATTATGCTAGCTTGATTAGCATGTTGCTAGCATTATGCTAGCTTGATTAGCATGTTGCTAGCATGATGCTAGCTTGATTAGCACGTTGGTAGCATTATGCTAGCCTTATTAGCATGTTGCTAACTTGATTAGCATGATGCTAGCATGATTAGTATGTTGCTAGCATGTTTTTAGCAAGATGCTGTTGCCAGGTGGTTGTTAGGGTTTTCTGGGTGGTTGCTATGGTGTTGCTAGGCAGTTGCTAAGGTGTTCTGGGTGGTTGCTAGGCAGTTGCTAGGGTATTCTTGGTGGTTGCTAGGCAGTTGCTAGGGTATTCTTGGTGGTTGCTAGGGCGTTGCTAGGTGGTTGCTAGGGTGTTCTGGGTGGTTGCTATGGTGTTGCTAGGCAGTTGCTATGGTATTCTGGGTGGATGCTAGGCAGTTGCTAGGGTGTTCTGGGTGGTTGCTAGAGTTTTTTGGTGGTTACTAAAGCATTTCTAGACGTTGCTAGGGTGTTCAGGGTGGTTGCTAAGGTATTTTTGGTAGTTGCTATGGTGTTACTACGTGGTTGGTAGTTGTCAAATATGGTTACTATGGAGTTTTTATAGAGTTCTTAAAATCTTTAATAACGAGTTCCTTCTGGACGGCCGAATAGGCACAAGCATGGAGCAATATCGCAAGGCTACGAGTGTGATATTGCTTTAAAAAATGTAAAAAAAAATGTGAAGTGGTGCTTGCAGTGCAAAATTTGCCACTGGGCAGATGCTAACACAATTAACATGTTGTGATACCATGATATACCACGTTTTAGCATCATTTACCACGATTTACCATGTTTCTAAGATGATTTACTACGATTTACCACATTCCAGCCTAATTTACTATGATTAACATGTTGTTAGAATGATGGTAGCATGATTAGCATGTTTCTAGCATGCTTTTAACAAAATGCTAGCATGATTAACATTTTGTTAGCATGTTTTTAGCTAGATGCTAACATGATTAGCATGATGCTAGCTTGATTAGCATGTTGCTAGCATGATGCTGACATGATTAGCATGTTGCTAACATGATTAGCATGTTGCTAGCATGATGCTAGCTTGATTAGCATGTTGGTAGCATAATGCTAGCATGATTAGCATGTTGCTAGCATGATGCTAGCTGAATTAGCATGTTGCTAAAATAATGCTAGCTTGATTAGCATGTTTTTAGCATGATGCTAGCATGATTAGCATGTTGCTAGCATATTTTTAGCAAGATGCTGTTGCCACGTGGTTGCTAGGGTGTTCGGGGTGGTTGCTATGGTGTTGCTAGGCAGTTGTTAAGGTGTCCTGGGTGGTTGCTAGGCAGTTGCTAAGGTGTCCTGGGTGGTTGCTAGGCAGTTGCTAGGGTGTTGTTGGTGGTTGCTAGGGCTTTGCTAGGTGGTTGCTAGGGTGTTCTGGGTGGTTGCTATGGTGTTGCTAGGCAGTTGCTAGGGTGTTCTGGGTGGTTGCTAGGCAGTTGCTAGGGTATTCTTGGTGGTTGCTAGGGCGTTGCTAGGGTGTTCTGGGTGGTTGCTAGGGTGTTGCTAGGGTGTTCTGGGTGGTTGCTATGGTGTTGCTAGGCAGTTGCTATGGTATTCTGAGTGGATGCTAGGACGTTGCTAGGGTGTTCTGGGTGGTTGCTAGGCAGTTGCTAGGTGTTCTGGGTGGTTGCTAGGCAGTTGCTAGGCAGTTGCTAAGGTGTTCTGGGTGGTTGCTAGGCAGTTGCTAGGGTATTATTAGTGGTTGCTAGGCAGTTGCTAGGGTTTTCTTGGTGGTTGCTAGGGTGTTCTGGGTGGTTGCTATGGTGTTGCTAGGCAGTTGCTATGGTATTCTGGGTGGTTGCTAGGCAGTTGCTAGGTGCTCTGGGTGGTTGCTAGGCAGTTGCTAGGGTGTTCTGGGTGGTTGCTAGGGTATTTTTGGTGGTTACTAGAGCGTTTCTAGATGTTGCTAGGGTGTTCAGGGTGGTTGCTAAGGTATTTTTGGTAGTTGCTATGGTGTTACTAGGTGGTTAGTAGTTGTCAAAGATGGTTACTATGAAGTTTTTATAGAGTTCTTAAAATCTTTAATTCGTGCCTATGGCCGAATAGGCACAAGCATGGAGCAATATCGCAAGGCTACGAGTGTGATATTGCTTTTAAAAAAAAAAAAAAAAAAAAAATCTTGGTTTAGGGTGGTTGCTAGGGAGCTCTTAGTGGTTGCTAGGGTGCTTTAACTGGTTGCTAGGGTGTGGCTATGAAGATTTTAGGCCATTACTTATTGATTGCTTGATAATATAAATCCTCTGAGGGAGAGAGAGAGGGAGAGACGCAGGGGTGTCAGGCCCTTTGGAGTCTGTGTGTGTGAAAACGTCGGTTTGGATTTGAATATTTTTAGAATGCCCAATGTTAAGTCAATGGGACTTTTTTGGCCGCTTTTTCGCCCGCTGTGCGAACATCGTACACCCGATCGCTTAGAAAAGTCATAGCACACCTCTCCTCAATGAGCCGGTCGATTTGACACCTCAATCAGGGGTCTGTGACAAACGGTGCGGGGAAAGTTACGCGCCAAACTTTGTGTATAATAGGTATGAGCAATAACAATAGTGTTGCTTTAAAAAAGCACCACTAATAATAATAACTATTATTATTATTATAGTCATATTGATTTTGGGCTGAATAGTGCAGCCCTATGAACAAGCACACCAAACCTGCAATATTTATTAGAAAATTCCCAGTTAGATATTTTCCCTCATACGGGGTCTGAATATTGAGAAGGACGGTCTAGAGCTCTATATTTAACACACATTATCATGATATGTGTGAGATTTACCTCTACTGGAAGTGCTGAGCGAGGGACCGGCGTCAACTGATGGATGAACGATCCTTGCAAAGGGGCCGTTATGTACTGAAACACACACACACACACACACACACACACACACACACACACACACACACACACACACACACACACACACGCACGCTCGCACGAACGCTCACACACACACACACGAACACACGCACGCTCACACACACACTCACGCTCACACACACGAACACAAACACACTGTACCTGATTTTACCTGCTTTATTCTTTTCACAGGTTTTGACCTTTTCTGTGTATTTCTCAGGCTTAAAGCACATCAGAGTCACACTGATACATTACGTGATAAACTGCTTTCATTCAGGTCCTGAAGTGAACATTCATGTATTTCTGCCTCAGCGTTTTACATCTGAAATACTGAGAGACTGTTAAAACTAAATCTCTGATGGAGTGTCGTCTGAAGGGAAAGTGTGTGTGTTGTAGTTTACACACACACAGATGGGGCAGATGGTGTGTGTTTGATGACAGAGAGGGTTCAGCAGGGTGTCTTGAGACAGAATACGTGAATCAGGTTCTAAATGACCTTGCACACACACACAACACATTCAACACACTCCCATCCACGTATTAACCCTAAACACTCCAGTTATTTCTAGATGCAGGCATCGCCGTGAGGTAAACTTTCTTTTCTCGCAACTCTTAGATGTGGGAAACAATCTGGTATTTAGTCCGGTATATAGACCTGTTTATAGTCCTCTAAATAGGCCTGTATTTAGTCCGGTATATAGACCTGTAGTGTATATAGACCTATGTTGTATAGTCCTCTATATAGGCCTGTACACTGTCCAGTTAATAGTTAGGTCAATAGTCAGGTTTTTAGTCTTGTATATAGTCTAGTATATAGTTAGGTCAATAGTCAGGTTTGTAGTTTTGTATATAGTTGTCTATATAGACCTATGTATTGTCCTCTATATAGACCTATGTATTGTCCTCTATATAGGCATGTGTATAGTCCTCTATATAGACCTATGTATTGTCCTCTATATAGGCATGTGTATAGTCCTCTATATATACCTATGTATATTCCTCTATATAGACCTGTATATAGTCCTCAATATAGGCATGTGTATTGTCCTCTATATAGGCCTGTGTATAGTCCTCTATATAGACCTGTATATAGTCCTCAATATAGGCATGTGTATAGTCCTCTATATAGACCTATGTATTGTCCTCTATATAGGCATGTGTATAGTCCTCTATATAGACCTGTATTTAGTCCTCAATATAGGCATGTGTATAGTCCTCTATATAGACCTATGTATTGTCCTCTATATAGGCATGTATATAGTCCTCTATATAGGCATGTGTATATTCCTCTATTTAGACCTGTATATAGTCCTCAATATAGGCATGTGTATAGTCCTCTATATAGGCATGTGTATAGTCCTCAATATAGGCATATGTATAGTCCTCAATATAGGCATATGTATAGTCCTCTATATAGACCTGTATATAGTCCTCAATATAGGCATGTGTATAGTCCTCAATATAGGCATATGTATAGTCCTCTATATAGACCTGTATATAGTCCTCAATATAGGCATGTGTATAGTCCTCTATATAGACCTGTATATAGTCCTCAATATAGGCATGTGTATAGTCCTCTATATAGGCATGTGTATAGTCCTCAATATAGGCATATGTATAGTCCTCTATATAGACCTGTATATAGTCCTCAATATAGGCATGTGTATAGTCCTCTATATAGGCATGTGTATAGTCCTCAATATAGGCATATGTATAGTCCTCTATATAGACCTGTATATAGTCCTCAATATAGGCATGTGTATAGTCCTCTTTATAGACCTGTATATAGTCCTCAATATAGGCATGTGTATAGTCCTCTATATAGGCATGTGTATAGTCCTCTATATAGACCTGTATATAGTCCTCAATATAGGCATGTCTATAGTCCTCTATATAGACCTGTATATAGTCCTCAATATAGGCATGTGTATAGTCCTCTATATAGGCATGTGTATAGTCCTCTATATAGGCATGTGTATAGTCCTCAATATAGGCATATGTATAGTCCTCTATATAGACCTGTATATAGTCCTCAATATAGGCATGTGTATAGTCCTCTATATAGGCATGTGTATAGTCCTCAATATAGGCATGTGTATAGTCCTCTATATAGACCTGTATATAGTCCTCAATATAGGCATGTGTATAGTCCTCTATATAGGCATGTGTATAGTCCTCTATATAGACCTGTATATAGTCCTCAATATAGGCATGTGTATAGTCCTCAATATAGGCATGTGTATAGTCCTCTATATAGGCATGTGTATAGTCCTCAATATAGACCTGTATATAGTCCTCAATATAGGCATGTGTATAGTCCTCTATATAGACCTGTCTATAGTCCTCAATATAGGCATGTGTATAGTCCTCTATATGGGCATGTGTATAGTCCTCTATATAGACCTGTCTATAGTCCTCAATATAGGCATGTGTATAGTCCTCTATTACCCCTTTTCCACCAAGGCAGAGCTGGTGCTGGTTCGGAGCCAGAGCCTAGTTTCAAATCGGTTCTTTGTTTTTCCACCGCCAAAGCACCAGCTCCGAACCAGTAAAACTGGTTCTTAAGTAGCACCAAATCATTGCAGGGTCTAGAACGGAGCCAAGAAAGAACCGCTTGCGTCAGAGGCTGGGGGCGGGGTTACCGTGGCCAACAAGACTGAAGAGAAACTTGTGACCGCCATTTTTAAATAGCAGCTAGTCGAGCTAATAGCGGCTCGATTATAATATCCGTCTATGTAAGTTACGGCGAGCTGCACGAACGCGTTGGATTCGCCGTGTTTGGATGCCGATTTATTTTCGCAAACCCATGAGCATCCATAGTAACGCAACGTCTATTATTGTTGATGCCTTGTTCGAGATGCATCGGAGCAGCGTGGACCGATCAGAGCTGCGGGAGTGTTTGGAGATCATACGACTCCTTGTGCTTTTTGATCGCTTTCGCAGTGCTTTGATTTCATGTGCTGATCGTTCTGCGAGAAGCCGATGCATCTCGAACAAGTCTGGTGTGTTTGTGTTTGGCGCTGCCGGACTAGCGTTGCTGGGCAACATGATACGTATGCAGTGACGTAAGATATAGCTCTGTTGTGGCTCTCTGGCCGGTGGAAACGCAAACCGGTTCGTCAGTCGAACCAACTCCGAACTGGCAATAGCTCTAGCTCTGAACCAGCACCCGGTTCTTGTTGGTGGAAAAGGGGTATATATAGGCATGTGTATAGTCCTCTATATAGGCATGTGTATAGTCCTCTATATAGACCTGTGTATAGTCCTCAATATAGGCATGTGTATAGTCCTCTATATAGACCTGTATATAGTCCTCTATATAGGCATGTGTATTGTCCTCTATATAGACCTGTGTATAGTCCTCAATATAGGCATGTGTATAGTCCTCTATATAGGCATGTGTATAGTCCTCTATATAGACCTGTGTATAGTCCTCAATATAGGCATGTGTATAGTCCTCTATATAGACCTGTATATAGTCCTCTATATAGGCATGTGTATAGTCCTCAATATAGGCATGTGTATAGTCCTCTATATAGGCATGTGTATTGTCCTCTATATAGACCTGTGTATAGTCCTCAATATAGGCATGTGTATAGTCCTCTATATAGACCTGTATATAGTCCTCTATATAGGCATGTGTATAGTCCTCTATATAGGCATGTGTATAGTCCTCTATATAGGCATGTGTATAGTCCTCTATATAGACCTATGTATTGTCCTCTATATAGGCATGTATATAGTCCTCTATATAGGCATGTGTATATTCCTCTATTTAGACCTGTATATAGTCCTCAATATAGGCATGTGTATAGTCCTCTATATAGGCATGTGTATAGTCCTCAATATAGGCATATGTATAGTCCTCAATATAGGCATATGTATAGTCCTCTATATAGACCTGTATATAGTCCTCAATATAGGCATGTGTATAGTCCTCAATATAGGCATATGTATAGTCCTCTATATAGACCTGTATATAGTCCTCAATATAGGCATGTGTATAGTCCTCTATATAGACCTGTATATAGTCCTCAATATAGGCATGTGTATAGTCCTCTATATAGGCATGTGTATAGTCCTCAATATAGGCATATGTATAGTCCTCTATATAGACCTGTATATAGTCCTCAATATAGGCATGTGTATAGTCCTCTATATAGGCATGTGTATAGTCCTCAATATAGGCATATGTATAGTCCTCTATATAGACCTGTATATAGTCCTCAATATAGGCATGTGTATAGTCCTCTTTATAGACCTGTATATAGTCCTCAATATAGGCATGTGTATAGTCCTCTATATAGGCATGTGTATAGTCCTCTATATAGACCTGTATATAGTCCTCAATATAGGCATGTGTATAGTCCTCTATATAGACCTGTATATAGTCCTCAATATAGGCATGTGTATAGTCCTCTATATAGGCATGTGTATAGTCCTCTATATAGGCATGTGTATAGTCCTCAATATAGGCATATGTATAGTCCTCTATATAGACCTGTATATAGTCCTCAATATAGGCATGTGTATAGTCCTCTATATAGGCATGTGTATAGTCCTCAATATAGGCATGTGTATAGTCCTCTATATAGGCATGTGTATAGTCCTCTATATAGACCTGTATATAGTCCTCAATATAGGCATGTGTATAGTCCTCAATATAGGCATGTGTATAGTCCTCTATATAGGCATGTGTATAGTCCTCAATATAGACCTGTATATAGTCCTCAATATAGGCATGTGTATAGTCCTCTATATAGACCTGTCTATAGTCCTCAATATAGGCATGTGTATAGTCCTCTATATGGGCATGTGTATAGTCCTCTATATAGACCTGTCTATAGTCCTCAATATAGGCATGTGTATAGTCCTCTATTACCCCTTTTCCACCAAGGCAGAGCTGGTGCTGGTTCGGAGCCAGAGCCTAGTTTCAAATCGGTTCTTTGTTTTTCCACCGCCAAAGCACCAGCTCCGAACCAGTAAAACTGGTTCTTAAGTAGCACCAAATCATTGCAGGGTCTAGAACGGAGCCAAGAAAGAACCGCTTGCGTCAGAGGCTGGGGGCGGGGTTACCGTGGCCAACAAGACTGAAGAGAAACTTGTGACCGCCATTTTTAAATAGCAGCTAGTCGAGCTAATAGCGGCTCGATTATAATATCCGTCTATGTAAGTTACGGCGAGCTGCACGAACGCGTTGGATTCGCCGTGTTTGGATGCCGATTTATTTTCGCAAACCCATGAGCATCCATAGTAACGCAACGTCTATTATTGTTGATGCCTTGTTCGAGATGCATCGGAGCAGCGTGGACCGATCAGAGCTGCGGGAGTGTTTGGAGATCATACGACTCCTTGTGCTTTTTGATCGCTTTCGCAGTGCTTTGATTTCATGTGCTGATCGTTCTGCGAGAAGCCGATGCATCTCGAACAAGTCTGGTGTGTTTGTGTTTGGCGCTGCCGGCCTAGCGTTGCTGGGCAACATGATACGTATGCAGTGACGTAAGATATAGCTCTGTTGTGGCTCTCTGGCCGGTGGAAACGCAAACCGGTTCGTCAGTCGAACCAACTCCGAACTGGCAATAGCTCTAGCTCTGAACCAGCACCCGGTTCTTGTTGGTGGAAAAGGGGTATATATAGGCATGTGTATAGTCCTCTATATAGGCATGTGTATAGTCCTCTATATAGACCTGTGTATAGTCCTCAATATAGGCATGTGTATAGTCCTCTATATAGACCTGTATATAGTCCTCTATATAGGCATGTGTATTGTCCTCTATATAGACCTGTGTATAGTCCTCAATATAGGCATGTGTATAGTCCTCTATATAGGCATGTGTATAGTCCTCTATATAGACCTGTGTATAGTCCTCAATATAGGCATGTGTATAGTCCTCTATATAGACCTGTATATAGTCCTCTATATAGGCATGTGTATAGTCCTCAATATAGGCATGTGTATAGTCCTCTATATAGGCATGTGTATTGTCCTCTATATAGACCTGTGTATAGTCCTCAATATAGGCATGTGTATAGTCCTCTATATAGACCTGTATATAGTCCTCTATATAGGCATGTGTATAGTCCTCTATATAGGCATGTGTATAGTCCTCTATATAGGCATGTGTATAGTCCTCTATATAGACCTGTATATAGTCCTCTATATAGGCATGTGTATAGTCCTCTATATAGGCATGTGTATAGTCCTCTATATAGGCATGTGTATAGTCCTCTATATAGGCATGTGTATAGTCCTCTATATAGACCTGTGTATAGTCCTCAATATAGGCATGTGTATAGTCCTCTATATAGGCATGTGTATAGTCCTCTATATAGGTATGTGTATAGTCCTCTATATAGACCTGTATATAGTCCTCTATATAGGCATGTGTATTGTCCTCTATATAGACCTGTGTATAGTCCTCAATATAGGCATG
>NC_138736.1:39976567-40001567 GCF_965113295.1 Leuciscus leuciscus
AAACCCCGCCCCCAGAACACGATTTATAGATTATCATGACAGAATATGCTAATCATTGACTAGAAGATAGTTAACTCCACATCAGCTACATAAATTTAAACATAAACAAAAACGTTTTTGAAATTTTCAGGACACAAGCTGTTGAAGCTCCGCCCCCCTGTGCCGGGAGCAGCAGCTCATTTGCATTTAAAGGAACAGACACAAAAACGGTGCGTTTTTGCTCACCATCAAAAAGTGACAACTTTAACATGCTATATACAAATATCTGTGGGGTATTTTGAGATAAAACTTCACACACACTCTGGGGACATCAGAGACTTATTTTACATCTTGTGAAAAAGGCATTATACCACCCCTTTAGATTTACAGTAAAAAAAAAACTTTCACAATCTGATATAATGTTAATTTACCGACCTATTGAAGTACTAATATCTGTTTTTTACCATTGTAATACACTGATAACCACCAATCACAGTAGAGATGAGAGTCACATGATGAATCAAAGATCATCACAAGCAGCTTTTCCATAAGAAAGTTTATAATAATAAACAGAAGCTGCACAGTGTCATTCACACAAACACTAAACACCATCATGGTGACACACTTGAAGTTTAAAAAATCCAATAAACATTCATTTAACAACATTAAATGTAAAATAAAACCCTAATGTACATAATGGGTTAGAAAAACCTAAGAAAAACTATAAAGAAACAGTTATTTCAATGAAAATACATCAAATGTGAAGTGTCAGGGAATATTGGGAATGTCAATTTACGTTTTTTTCACAGTAAATTATACAATGTCTTGTTATTTTTCAGTTCCAAAAACTTTAAATAAAATAAAATAAAAATAAAATTGTTAATGGTATTTTACTGTAAAATTACATTAAATGTACTGTTTGATCTATCACAGTTATTTACCGTATACAGTACGGAAACTTTCTGTTTACAAATTAACAGTTTTTCACCGTAGCATTTTTACTTTTACCGTTAAAATCACAATAATTTTTTACAGTTGAGCCTCATTAGCACAGAATACATGAAAATACCTTATTTAAAGTCTATAAAATACTCTGTCTACTGAGGTTATAACACACACACACACACACACACACACACTCAGCGCTGGTTTACCTGGCGAAGCCGACGCCTCTGCTCGCGCCGCTAGAGTCTCGTAACACGCGCGTGGAGATCACATGACCGAAGGGTCGAAGCACCGCCTCCAGCTCCTGTTCATCCATAGAGACGGGCAGATTAGACAGGTACAGGTTAGTGGGGTCCTGCTCCTGCTGCTACAGACACACACACACACACACACACACACACACACACAGAGATCACTCATGTGACTTAAACACTCGCATTTTATGCTGTAATTGACAGTTTGAAAGATTAAAATTAATCAAACATTGTTGTGTTGCATTGCAACTTCAGAATCAAAGCAATAATGTCTAAAAAAAACCAGCTAAAATTTAAATAATACGGAAAATATATATATTTTTTAAATTATCCAAAATGTTAATATTGTACAGTATATCAGTGATACTAAAATAACTGCATCTGAGAAATACAGAGAAATTATACATTGGGGATTTTCACATAATTAACAATTATGCATTACATTATTTACAAAATCATGCATGAGGACAAATGTTTGATTGTGTCAGTAGTGTGAGAACATGAACACATGTAAAGGTCCGACATTTCCGCACTGTAAAAACTAAATACGACCTCACGTCGTGTCAGTCATGTTTACACACTGCCTCCAAAACTTTCCTCCGTTTTCTGTGTCCAAAGCAAGCGTTTGAGAAGTGTTTGACGATTCAGAGCCACTGAATGACGAATACGGAAGAAAAAAAAATGCATACGAAAATTTCGGACTCAGTGTGCAAGAACCGTAACTGTGTAAGAATGTGAGTTTGTGATGACAGATCAGGGTTCGACTCTCATTCACACACTGATAGACCAACACACTGATAAACACTCATAAACAGCAGTGAGACAGACAGAGAGAGATAGAGAGAGAGAGAGAGAGAGAGAGAGAGAGAGAGAGAGAGAGAGAGAGAGAGAGAGTTCCTCTGTCACGTTAATGTCCTTTAATAGTGAGTCACACACACTTCACTGACATGGAGTAAATTACACTGCCACCGAAGCCTGTGTGTGTGTGTGTGTGTGTGTGTGTGTGTGTGTGTGTGTGTGTGTGTGTGCGCGTGTGTGTGTGTAAAGCTGAATATCACAGTAAGCAACCCCAGGGCTAGTTGTCACAGGTCCCTAGATGATCAATTATGCAAATGCTTATTTTCTAGAAGTGGTTTAATATATTGGCTTCACATTCTTAATAATAAAATAATTATAATAAAATAAAAATAAATTAATTATATTATAAATTATATATTATGAAAAAAATAATATATATATATATATATATATATATATATATATATATATATATATATATATATATATATTTTAATGATTTATTTATATATACATATATATGTATATATATACACATATATACACATGTCATGGGAAAAGTGTGACAACTAGCCCTACAACATGTATCATGCGCGTGTGCACAGAATGCTTACTGTGTGTGTGTGTGTGTGTGTGTGTGTGAGTGTGTGTGTCCGTGTGTGTGTGTGTGTGTGAGTGTGTGTGTCCATGTGTGTGTGTGTGTCCGTGTCCGTGTGTGTGTGTGTCCATCTCCTACTGGCATGTACATGTTCAATGTGTTCCGTGTTTGGAAGGATTGCGTGACTGGCACAGGAAGCAGACGTGCCTGGCAGTGTGTGTGTGTGTGTGTGTGTGTATGTGTATGTGTGTGTGTTTCCTCCTGTTGTGTAAACAAACGTAAACACACACTTGGACTCCTCCGCGCATATGTTCTTTCCGACGCTCTGATTATTGTGGGAAACCTGTGTGTGTGTGTTTGTTGTTGAATATGCTTTCAGAAATGACACAAATACTGAGTCTGATCATGTGACTCGCAGCGACTCTGACCCCGTTCACATCTCATCTGTGTTAATGAAGAGGTTAATGTGTGTTTAAACGTTTCATTTCCTCTCATTCTGTCTGTATTAAATGCTCCATGTTCTCATGAAAACTTCTAGACCTTTTACCGCCTCAGATTAGCCCAACAGATGAAGCTCTGACATTTCTCTCACAGCCACGAGTCTAGTGGACAGTAGACGGAGACTTTACCTTAAGACGATTCTTCTGAGAAAAACACTAATGGTGATTAATGGATCTTTTCTTTCAGAATTTTGTTTCAATTTATTTCCATAAAATAGCTTTGTGAGCGTAACTTTGTGGGCGGATCTCGGGCGCTGTTGCTATTATACCGGCGGGATAAATGACTCTTGCGCCCGACGCAAATCTAAAATGTGTTGGTCTGAAGTCGCTTCATTATTCATATGTGTGGTTTGGGCGTAACGTGAAATAAACCAATCAGAGCGTCATCTCACATTCCCTTTAAGAGCAGGCGCGCTTGTTCCATGGCGGATTGCTATTATAACGGTGGATTTGCCAGGAGCGGTTCACAGCCGAGGAGACCGACGTTCTCGTCAGGGCCGTAAAACACAGAGAAGTGACATTGGGGATGGAGAAACACACCCAAATTAGCTTCGGTTAAACAGGCATATAATAATTTGGGTAAATGTGTAAGCTAGATTTATGCCTATTTTTTCACTTCTTCATGGACACAACAATGATTTCCCTCGTGTGTTAATATTGTTCCTTGTAATAATGTATGATTTTCTAAAATGAGAACTGCTGCGTCTGTGTGTAGATGAGATAAGCAAAGTGTATGTGCGTTGTGCACACGCTACATTATGGCCAAGCATATGAATAACATGCTAACAATAACATGTCAATTTTTTCCGCCGTAACGCGGTTTGCAGTTTTGAAACTGCAAAATAGCACCAGGGAACGTTTGCGCCGGAACACCTCCTCTTTTCGCTGAACCGCCCCCGGGAGCGCAAGTTCATTCCCTAATTTACCGACGTGCGTCTGTGGAGGGAAAAGTCCGCTGTGTGTCGGGTGCAAAGTAGGAATGATACATGCGTCGCTGTACAAAGTCAATTGCGCTGGGTGCAAGATAGGGCCCATGGTTTTAAAACAATATGTAGATTTTTGGAGAAAGTCTTACAAGAAAATATAGTTCCAATACTATTAGCCTACTTCAAAAATGTCAAAATTCTGTTACTTGTTGATACTTTGTACTAGCAATTCTATTAGTAAAAAATGGTTTCTAAACTACAATTAATATGTGCACTTTAAAATCCCACTTTTGCAGAAATATGCCTACTTCCAGACTATATACAGTAGTATGCGAACAACTAGTGAGCCGAGTAATTCATAAAACAGAAGGTGAAAAGTCCTACTATTTCCGGTGGGATCCTGAAGTGTGCATGTGATGGACAGTTTATATCCCATGATGCCGCGGGAGAGGATTTATGAACGGAGGATATAAGTGATGCGACTGACGCCGTAGGTCACATGACCATGACAACATGGCGGATGAAGGACGTCTGGATTTCATTCATACTATATAGAACACACTTTTTTAACAGTTGTGAAGTAAGTTTCAAACCCAGTATAGTTCCTACTCTACAGTATAAGACACATCGCCTGTTATAACTCCTCCCACTACACAAGTGTGTGTGTTTATGTATCCATGTGAAATTATAATATGTGTGTGTGTTCTCTAGAGGTTTGTTCGGTACATGTAAACAACATGCAGAATATATTTGCTCTAAAACACAAGCTCATTATCATAAACATTAATATGCAAATACTGTATATAACCCACATAAAGTAATCATAGTTTCATCTAAATCACCATTACTGCAGTAAAACTAGAATAAATCACGATGATATCTCCCTGAAGACACTTTCATAGTCTTTCGGTCCTGTCATTCAATCAGCGCACTGCATACACAAGTGTACTTGTAGTTTAGTAGCTCACGCCACTCGCTGATTATTTACAGTGTGCTTGATGATGCATAATTCACACAAAGCATCATGGGAATAGTGTGGATACAAATCTCTATTCCTGTGGAAAACATGGCCTAATGAGTGCCGGATCTTCCCGCCACTTCAGGTGAGGGAGGAAATGTACATGTGATTAGCATCTCATTATCATATGATTATAGTGAACCGACCGCAGAAAACAAAACTGAAATATCATTATTCAAACTAACTTGACACCAAAACTGACTCGGTCTACTTGTGTGTTCCTGTCAATGATTTATCAGAGCAAGTTATTCTAAAAATCATAATAATAAAAGAATATATTTCATCAAAATTAATAACTTTCTCCACCTCTGAGCAACTTTTGTGTTCCACTGAGGCCATCTGTCTGAGTTCTGGAAGAGACGGTTAGTTTTGAAGGGCAATGAGAGGGAGTTGTGGGTAGCAGAGGAGAGAGATGCATTATGGGATTGGGTTCGCTGCCCCGCTGCTCTAATTACAGCTCGATCACAGTTTGAGGTCAGAAACACTAGAAACACTCTCAGAATCATCTCACACTGAATACAGGGTTTCAGTTACATTTACTTTCATCCAAAGAGACTTCGTCAAACAAAAGCAATTCATCATAGAGCCTAGTGTCAAAAATATCCTTAATAATAATAGTGTTTAATAATAAAAATTGGGCCATAATTCATTTCCTGTTATCTATACCCACATTTAAGCTCTCTTAAAAGGACTTGTATTATGCCATTTAAGATGTTTAAATTCATTTTTATTTTAAAACCTTAAATGTGTTCAAACTGAATGAGTTTTTAAGAGGCTGCAGGGACCCTGAGACTGTGTTTACATGCACCGGTTTCTATCAGTGCGAGTCAGCTCTGTTTATACGGGCATCACACACATTACACTCTAAACCTCTGAGCATCTGATGAGAAGCTCGAGTCCTGTCAGTAAAGAGACACTGTGAGAATGAGAGATTCATTTAGAGTCACATCACCTGACTCTGTGTGTGTGTGTCTGAGAAATCTGTTAGACCAACTAATTAACACCCGACTCGACTGTCAAACAGTAACGAGAGAGAGAGAGAGAGAGAGAGAGAGAGAGAGAGAGAGAGAGAGAGAGAGAGAGAGCAGATTTATTAAGCTCATAAAGAAGGAAAGACAGAAAGCGCTTCTCATGAATATAGAACAACTTTGACTTAAAGTCACAATGAAACAAAAATGGACAATTCTTTTTTCTTTTCTTTTTTAATTGGAATATTGCAGTGTTTATACTAAATGATTTATTGGTGCACATCATTATTGTTTTAAATGCATGTTCCCCTCCCTCTTGCAGCATCTCTTTTCTTCTCTGATGATGTGGGCGGGGCAACCTGTCACTCACATGAGATCCACCAATAGCAAACCACCACCATCAAATCATCCAATCAATTCCTCACACACAAAATCAAGCCCCGCCCTTCATTTGTTCTTGTTTGAGAAGCAGTTTCACGTCACAATAGGGAAGAAAAGACGAGCACAACTTCTGTTTCATGCCGACTTTAAGCATTAGAGGGACAAAACTAGTGGACAAACATATACTAGTTCTCTGACCAACATCAAGATGAAAAACATCTTGAGAACGTTAACTGAAATAAAATAAAATATACAATGCAACATTTCTCATTTTCTATCAGCTCAACCTGATGTTCTAAAGTAACTAAAACTGATATAAAAAATAAAAATAAAACTATAGCCATAAAACAAATGAATGAAAATGCAATAAAAACTAAATTACTAAAAACTTTACTAAAATTTTAAATTAAAATGGAAAATACCTAAATAAAAACGAATTAAAAATATGAATAAAAACTATAATAGTTTATCAATGATACTAAAATAACTCTGTAAACAACTAATTAAACATGTTACACTTTTATCCAAAGCGACACTGCGTTCATGTCGTACTACATATCCACTCATTCCCTGGGAGTCGAACCCATGACCTTGGTGTCGGTGCATGAAAAATGTCTGCTTTTAAACATATCAAATGTTTCAATGTGCAGAAGATAAAACAGCTCATACAATCTCCCGTTACAGTCGTGAGGATGATGAAGATGATGAAGGGATGAAGATGTTTTACCTTCGCCATCTGCGCCTGCACACCGCTGGCCTTCAGAGACAAAACAGCCTTCTGCGCCGCCGCCGGACAGTCGAAGTCCACGAAACCATAACCTGCAGACACGACAGAACCGTAACGTCAGGTCACATGACCAGTATCATCAGGTCACATGACCAGTATCATCAGGTCACATGATCAGTTTCATCAGGTCACATGACCAGTATCATCAGGTCACATGATCAGTATCATCAGATCACATGACCAGTATCATCAGGTCACATGACCAGTATCATCAGGTCACATGACCAGTATCATCAGGTCACATGACCAGTATCATCAGGTCAAATGATCAGTTTCATCAGGTCACATGACCAGTATCATCAGGTCACATGATCAGTTTAATCAGGTCACATGACCAGTATCATCAGATCACATGACCAGTATCATCAGGTCAAATGATCAGTTTCATCAGGTCACATGACCAGTATCATCAGGTCACATGATCAGTTTAATCAGATCACATGACCAGTATCATCAGGTCACATGACCAGTATCATCAGGTCACATGACCAGTATCATCAGGGCTGCGTTCAGCCCCGGCAAAACGTTGCACAACGTTTTTTAAACAGAAACGGTGATGCGTTGAACACACTGTTCTGATGACGCAAGAGTTGCAACTATGGCAGCTGAGAAGGCTCATTCTTTGTGTTCTTTGTGAAGAATTTTCTGAGCCTGATGAAGTCGGTATAAATATGTGTTTAATACTACAAAATATGCTCGATGTTACAGTTACTGCACTTGCCGCCCAGAACAAAAGAGAACATCCCAATCGAGTGAAGGGATTGCTGAAACTGAAATGGAAGCACACATCTTACCTAATTCAGACTAAAATACATCTATTTAGCCTCACATACTGACTTTATTTGTAGGTCATACTGTTTTAATATATGGCAAGTTTATTATATAGCACATTAGTTGATGCATTAACTAACAAACTAACAATGAGCAATTCATATAAATATATATTACAGCATTTATTAACCTGTCAATGTTAGTTAATAAAAATGTCAATGTTCATACAATCAGATCATTTAAAAAATCTTAAGAAGTTTATTCAGATGTTCTCAGATGTTTTAAGTTATATTTTTTAATATTTTTTAAGAACTCATACGTGCTGAATGATTCCGAAAATGATGTTGTAATTATTGGCTAAAATAAAAAAAAAACATTTTTGTAGAGTTGAAGTCTTTGAATTCAGCAGAAAATCATGTTACACATGATCAGGACCAATCATTGCTTACATTATCAATCATTACTTAATGCTTAAATACAACAATTAATTTGAAATAACCCAATAAAATCATAAAACATTTTACCTTTGTGGGATATAAGTCAAGTTGGAGGTTATCATAACTTTAAGTTATTTGCAAAGGTTTTTAAGAAGATTATTTTCAAGAACTTTGCATTCTTCTTAAGTTTTGATTTCAGAAAAATCTTAAAGTCGCCCTGTGGTGATAATCCAGCTTTTAATGTAGTTTATATGTCTATGTGTTGTTTTTAATACGCTTTAAGACAAACCGTGTAAATTCATAAGTCGACAGCATTGCTGAGTGTTTCCTCCTTAAAACTGCAGTGAACCAAAGACAGTCTCAAACACACGCTTTGAAATCGCTGGTGTTTCTGACGTCACAAACTACCTTGTAACCAATCAGATCAACGTGTGATCGTCAACCAGTGGATCTCTGAGCTGAGTGAGTGAGTGGAGGCGGGGCTCATTTGCATATTAATAGAACCGCGTATACTAAATGAGGCAAGGGTGTCGAGTTACAGTCAAGATATTTTAAGGCATTAAGAATTCTTTTTCAAGAAAAAAAAAAAACATTTAAATATGTAATTTTGGTGATCAAAAGGTACTCACAAATCAGGCAACCAACTGGACCTGGTTTACACACGCAACTGTATCACAGACAACATTTTGGTGACACCTCTCCATGTTTCAGATCATTTCCTCATAACTTTCAGTCTACAACTCTCTACCCCTGCACCACCAATCCTCCCACCAGTCACTTTCAGACGAAACCTGCGCTCACTTTCTCCCGCCAATCTTTCCTCTGCCGTGTCATCTTCTCTTCCCTCACCCTCACAATTCTCATCTCTGGATGTGAATACCGCGACGGATACCTTATTCTCCACTCTAACCTCTTCTCTAGACAAAATCTGCCCTCTCTCCTCCAGGCCTGCACGCGCTACTCCCTCTAACCCCTGGTTATCTGAGGTTCTTCGTGAACATCGGACCGAACTCAGGGCAGCGGAGAGGAAATGGCGCAAATCAAAAGACACATCTGATCTAAGTATGTATCAATCTCTCCTCTCTTCATTTTCTGTTGATGTTCATGCCGCTAAATCTTCCCACTTCCACAACAAGATCAAAAGTGCCTCTAACTCACGATCACTCTTCAAGACATTCAACTCTCTCCTCTGTCCACCCCCACCACCACCAACCTCCTCTTTAACTGCTGACGATTTTGCTAACTTCTTCACCGACAAAACAACAACTATCAGCAGTCAGTTCTCAGCTCCAGCTCCACACACACAGGAAACCAAACCAACCTCTCCCACAGCCAATAACCTTCTCTCCTCCTTCTCTCCGCTAACCAAGGAAGAAGTATCTAAACTTATCATGTCCAGTCATCCTACCACCTGCCCTCTAGACCCCATCCCCTCACACCTTTTACAAGCCATCTCTCCCACACTTCTACCAACACTCACACACATCATCAACTCATCCCTCCACACTGGCACTTTCCCTACTGCATTCAAGCAGGCTCGGGTAACCCCACTGCTCAAAAAAACAACACTAAACACATCATTTGTAGACAATTACAGACCTATCTCTTTCCTACCATTCATTGCAAAAACACTTGAAAGAGCTGTTTTCAACCAAGTAACATCATTCTTGTACGACACGACAGCAGCCATATCACCCTGTAGCCCAAGACCGGTTGCCCACTGAAGCTAAGCAGGGCTGAGCCTGGTTAGTACCTGGATGGGAGACCTCCTGAGAAAACCAGGTTGCTGCTGGAAGAGGTGTTAGTGAGGCCAGCAGGGGGTGCTCACCCTGTGGTCAGTGTGGGTCCTAACGCCCCAGTATAGTGATGGGGACACTATACTGTCAAAGAGCACCGTCCTTCGGATGAGACGTAAAACCGAGGTCCTGACTCTCTGTGGTCATTAAAAATCCCAGGATGTCTTTCGAAAGAGTAGGGGTGTAACCCCGGCATCCTGGCCAAATTTGCCCCTTGGCCTCTGTCCATCACGGCCTCCTAATCATCCTCATATACTGATTGGCTTCATCACTGTCTCCTCTCCACCAGTAAGCTGGTGTGTGGTGGGCGTTCTGGCGCAATATGGCTGCCGTCGCATCATCCAAGTGGATGCTGCACATTGGTGGTGGTTGAGGAGATTCCCCCCTTCTATGTAAAGCGCTTTGAGTGCCGAGAAAAGCGCTATATAAATGTAATGAATTATTATTATTATTATTATTGTCTCTGAACAACCAGCTGGATGCCAACCAATCCGGCTTCAAGAAAGGACACTCAACTGAGACTGCATTACTGTCGGTCACAGAAGCCCTACGGATCGCAAAAGCTGCTTCCAAATCCTCAGTTCTCATTCTTCTGGATCTGTCTGCTGCCTTCGACACTGTGAATCATCAGATCCTTATGTCCAGCCTCTCAGCACTGGGCATCACAGGAACCTCCCTCCACTGGTTTGAGTCCTATCTCACAGGTTGGTCCTTCAGGGTCGCATGGAGAGGCGAGGCATCCAGAGCACATCATCTGACCACAGGGGTTCCTCAGGGTTCAGTTCTTGGTCCCCTCCTCTTCTCCATCTACACCACATCACTGGGACACATCATACAGGCGCATGGTTTCTCCTACCACTGCTATGCTGATGACACACAGCTCTTCCTCTCATTTCAACCAGATGATCCCACAGTAGCTGCACGGATCTCAAGCTGCCTGGCGGACATCTCCACATGGATGAAGGAACATCACCTGCAGCTCAACCTGGCAAAGACTGAGCTTCTCGTCCTCCCTGCCAATCCGTCTCTGCAACACGACTTCACTATCCAGCTAGACTCATCATCAATCACCCCATCAAGGTCGGTCAGAAATCTTGGAGTAACAGTTGATGACCAGCTGACCTTCACAGATCACATTTCAAAGACAGCTCGATCATGCAGGTTTGCACTGCACAACATCAGGAAGATCAGGCCTTTCCTAACTGAGCATGCAACACAACTTCTCGTCCAGGCCCTGGTCATTACTAGGCTTGACTACTGCAATGCTCTTCTGGCTGGACTTCCATCATGTGCAACTAAACCTCTACAAATGATTCAGAACGCTGCAGCTCGTCTTGTCTTCAACGAGCCCAAGAGGGCCCACGTCACTCCTTTGTTCATCTCACTGCACTGGCTACCTCTCTCTGCTCGCATCAAGTTCAAGGCACTGACGCTTGCTTACAGATCTGTCACAAGCTCAGCTCCGTCCTACTTTCACTCACTCCTACGAGTCTACATCCCTACCAGAAGCCTTCGATCGGTCAACGAGCGACGTCTCGTGGTCCCATCACAGAGAGCCAAAAAATCACTTTCCAGAACATTCTCATTCACAGTTCCATGCTGGTGGAATGATCTCCCCACCGGCATCCGGAATGCAGAATCCATGACAACATTCAAAAAAGAGCTAAAAACTCTTCTCTTCTGTGAGCACTTAACCTCATGAAAAAAAAAATATATATATATATATATATATATTTTGTATATATATGTATATATTCCTGTAAATTCTCGCTTATCGGGCTTATGCTACTCTGAATAATGCCTGAACTTCGTATTTTGAGCACTTCTTGCGTTGTTTTTGCCTCTTCACGATGACTTGCTTAATTTAGTCCCAATTTGTAAGTCGCTTTGGACAAAAGCGTCTGCTAAATGACTAAATGTAAATGTAAATGATCAAAGATGAGTTTTAAGGGATAAAATTATTGACTACAGGAAAGAACATTCTTAAGAAGCATTTTTGGAAATTCTTAAATGGCACAGCGGATCACGTCTAAAAGCACTTTGTGAAACTGCGTTCAGGAAAACCAGGACTCGTTTCATCCCAACGAAACACGCTTCTCATGATCCGATCACCTTTAACCAGGTGTCATGTGAGAAACACCTGAAGACCCTCAGGATTAAACCCTCCACACGCTCGTCTCCTTGGCAACAACCCTGCGTTTTCTGCTCCGACTTCACTTTGTGTTCCCCATTTTTCCTGACCTCATCCATCAGCGAGTCGGGAGGAAACCCGCAGACCCGATTAATGAGTTATGAGATATTTATGAGTGACCGCTCTTTCCCACAATCCCTCACTCGTCCTTTATTTCCCGCCACACCTTCATTCTCGGGGCTGTATCAGCAGATAAGGGTCATACTGGTGTTAATTAAAATTTCATGGCAGATTAAATGCGTACACACACACACACACACACACACACACACACACACGCACACACACGCAGTGTTTGGATTAAAGCCGTCAGCGGCGGCCCGTTATCCAGGAGAGATGAAGGTTTAATTAGAGGGGAAGTAGGTTATAAGACCCTCTTCACACATCAAATCCTCAAATCCTTCCTCACGGACACACTGGGAAAAAAATCATACGAGTGGAAAGTTTTAGGAGTTATAGAAGGCCTAGTTAACCCTAAGAAGCCTACAGTGTCATATCTGATACTCGAAGGCCAGTAAATACTGTAAATGTACTGATAAACCTGTGCACACTATCTAAAAAAACTTAATTTTAACCCTATAAAGCCCACTGTCTCATACATGATGCATGAATTATTGTCTCACACAATCTACTCTGATTGATAGTTCAGACTCTTTTATCCAGTAACAGTCTTTCAGTGTAATTGTACAAGCGTCCTCCTTCAGCTGGAGCTTCACGAGTCTGTGTCAGATCTGAGCTGATTTATCAAGGAAACGCAAGAATAACTTTGATATTGTTAGTAATATTTCATCTGGACTGAAGCAGGTTTACTTGATTATCATCATCATTTATTATCAAAATCATGAGTATCAAATATGATCATCAGGTTTATTTGTTCATCTCTCAATCATCATTGTGTTACACTGCATTATGTTTGAAAACTACAGAGCTTTGATCATAAAACTGAGCATTTAAATATCATCTTACTATATTATTGGCAGATATTGATATTGGTATGCATTTTATGTCGGTATCTGCTGTACTCTTATGAAGATCTCATTGATTCACATTGCAAAAATCATAATTGCATCAGTTTCTGTCCATATAAATATCACCATCAGCACCAGATTGCATATCTGTGCTCAGTTTGAGCTGAATAAAATTAAGCTGTTTTGTCCTCCATATTCTCACTATATGTGAGCCATAAAAGCCTGACGTATCAAATATAATTCAAAACTCATGCAATTATTTTGTCTAAAGGTTCAATAATTGATGCTGCGAGTGCGAGACGCTGAAGAAACAAATAAAATGAACAAATAGAAAGACGAACAACTAGATGCAGTTATAATCTGACTATGATGAGATTTAGGCAATAAACTTTTCATCATGTTTATGCAATACTTCGATCAAACTGATGCAGATCATGAAAACTGCATGTAAACGGGAGTGAAGAGGTTTGCTCGTGTCATCTAAACATCTTACGTCCATTAGTGGTGCTCAGAAACTAAATATATTAAAGCTAAAACAATACATGTGTTTACATAATATATGTGTGTGAACGGTGTATAATTATTTTGTATATATAAATACACACACACGCATGAATATATTTAGGAAATATTTGCATGTATATATATTTATACATAATTTATATTATATATAAATATAAATATCATATATTATTTATATATATATATATATATCAAATTTTTCTTAACTATATACATGCATGTGTGTGTATTTATATATACAAAATAATTATACACCGTTCACACACATATATTAGACAAACTTTTATTTTTGGATGCGATTACTCATGATTATTCATTACCCAGCACTAAATAACATATAAAAGCAGGCGTTTACCTTTGCACTGGTTTGTGTTCTTGTCCAGGATGGCCTTAGTAGAGACGATCTTCCCATATCTGTGAGGATAGAAATGATAAGCTTTATCAGACGTTAATAAAACATCAGTCCAAGAGCATCATGGGTACTTTTACACAGTTTGCACCTGCACTGCAGTTTTCACCAGCGTCTCATCTTCCCTTTTATTTGCACGTTCATCCAACACTTTTCTGCATTTAGCAGACACTTAAAGCAACTTGCAATAACACTTTTGAAACATTTTATTTCTCACTTTAAATCAGTTATGGTGATAATAAAGGTTTCTTTCACCCAAACAGTCAGAAGTTCGTTTCTCCTGATCATTTCTGCAACGACAGAGGCTGTTTGAGCCTGTAAGAGTCTGAATCTCTTTCACATGCACACAGTGTTGTGTAAATACGGCGGTATAGTTTGTGTAGTTCAGTCAGAGTGTGAGTGTGAACTCAGCATGTGTGTGTATAAATAAACTCAACCGTGTCAGTGTGTCTCAGTCTGTCATCTTTCCTCCAGCAGGGATAATTGTGTCGTTTCCCACGGCACTGGAAACACTATTTACAGTGTGTGTGTGTCTGTGTGAGTGTGTGTCTGTGTGAGTGTGTGTGTGTGTGTGTGTGTGTGTGTGTGTGTGTGTGTGTGTGTGTGTGTGTGTGTGTGTGTGTGTGTGTGTGTGTGTGTGTGTGTGTGTGAGTCTGTGTATGTGTGTATGTCTGTCTGTGTGTGTGTGTGTGTGTGTGTGTGTGTGTGTGTGTGTGTGTGTGTGTGTGTGTGTGTGTGTGTGTGTGTGTGTGTGTGTGTGTGTGTGTGTGTGTGTGAGTCTGTGTATGTGTGTATGTCTGTGTGTGTGTGTGTGTGTGTGTGTGTGTGTGTGTGTGTGTGTGTGTGTGTGTGTGTGTGTGTGTGTGTGTGTGTGTGTGTGTGTGTGAGAGTCTGTGTATGTGTGTATATCTGTGTGTGTGTGTGTGTGTGTTTTGTGAGTGAGTGAGAGTGTGCGGGAGTGCATGAAAGTGTGTATGTGTTTGTGAGTGAGTGTGTGTTTGTGAGTGTGTGTGTGTGTGTGTGTGTGTGTGTGTGTGTGTGTGTGTGTGTGTGTCTGTGTGTGTGTGTGTGTGTGTTTTGTGAGTGAGTGAGAGTGTGCATGAAAGTGTGTATGTGTTTGTGAGTGTGTGTGTGTGCGTGAATATGTGTATGTGTTTGTGAGTGTGTGTGTGTGTGTGTGTGTGTGTGTGTGTGTGTGTGTGTTCACTCACGGTTGGCAGAGTTTGATGAGGTCCTGGTCGGTTGTTCCGGGATGAAGTCCTCGTATGTACAGGTTGGTTTTGCTGAGCAGCTCCACTGGACTGGGCGGGGCCATCGAGTGAGGGGGCGGGGCCATCTGGTGAAGGGGCGGGGCATACGGCTGATCAACACAGAGGGGGCGGGGTTAACCTGAAGGTTCTGAGGAAAAGATATACAGAGCTCCTCCCACAAAAATTATCCATATTAACATCTTTTCTCCTTTATTAACATATCCAGTTGAGTTCATGAAGCATCTAACAATGAGTACATTAAAGGGATACTCTACCGTTTTTTCATATTAAACTATGTTATTCCCTTAACTAAGACGAGTTGATACATACCTCTCTCGTCTCAGTGCGTGCACTAAATCCCTCTGTCTTGCGGCGAAACTTTGTTAGCCCAGTTCATTTAATATGTGCCAAGCAGAGAAGCTACAAAACACCTCCACGTTTTCCCTATTTAAATACAGTTACTCGCGTAGTGTAACTCGACCTAGGACGGTGACACAAAACAAAACGTTGCGCTTTTCTAAGCGTGTAAAATGGATAACTAATGCCATAGCAAGTGCTTGTAAGCACTTCGACTTGGCGCAGTAATATCTTCACTCGTGAAAAATCCTCTCACCGGCGCCCGCTTCCTCTAGTGGAGATATTACTGCTTGCTATGGTATTCCGCCATACAAAATAGTTATCCATTTTACACGCTTAGAAAAGCGCAACGTTTTGTTTTGTGTCACCGTTCTAGGTCGAGTTACACTTCGTGAGTAACTGTATTTAAATAGGGAAAACGTGGAGGTGTTTGGTAGCCTCTCTGCTTGGCCCATATTAAATGAACTGGGCTAACAAAGTTTCGCCGCAAGACAGAGGGATTTAGTGCACGCACTGAGACGAGAGAGGTATGTATCAACTCGTCTTAGTTAAGGGAATAACATAGTTTAATATGAAAAAATGGTAGAGTATCCCTTTAAATCTGAAAATGACTGCACTGGTGCAAAGGAAGATAATACGACTGCCAAACGAGCCAATATTTGCATGTTAAATCTTAACATGTTTCTGGATCACAGAGCAAATCGTGCTCGTTTTTATTGCTTCAGTATGAGTTACTGTCTATATATATTAGAGCATCAGACCAGAACACATGATGATATCTGTCTCCAGGCTGAAACACACTTCCTAACCCTATTCCCGTGTCTCTGTCTCTGTCCCACGATCCCTTGCTCTCTCTTGGCTGCCGTCTCTGTCTGTAGGGATGTGAACGTCACACACATCCGATCAGCTTCGATTTAAAGGTCAGGAGTTTTACACAATGAGGCAGAAGCGCTCACTTTACTCACCACACGCTGACACACACAGAGAATAAACACTAGAGGTCAACCGATAATAATCGGTTTTACTGATATTTTTCCTGATATTTAAGCATTTTGCCATAATCAGGTGTCGATTTTGTAATATCGGCTCAATATATCGGTTATCGGGCACATAAACATGCAAAATATTGGTATATTGGTTATAAATAATCTATATTGGTTGATCTCTGATAGACGAGCTGTTTATGAAAAAATACATGATAAATGTCCTTCTGTGAGACATTATACATTTATACATTATACATAGAGCAATAGCGATAACATATTTTGAATGTATAAAATGTGTTACAGCACTTCAAACTCACCAAAAGCAATTACAGAAACACAAACATCATTCCGCCTAAAAACAGTCCGATCTCTGAAACCAGTTCGACAACTTTACAAATTAAATACTGAACATTTAATTCATTTCTGTGGGTCTGTGTGTGTTTCCGGAGAGGGAATTAAAATGCCTTTTATCTGAGACTGACACACATTCAGATCCTCACAAACCTTTCCAATCTTTAGATTCAATTCAGTTTTGATTCAAAGAGTCAGAATTCAATTCTTAAACGATGTTCCAGCATCAGTGCAGGACTTCAACTGAGTTAAGATGAGTTAAAATGCATTAAAATGAAGTTAAAAGAGTTAAATGGCACTAAAATACAGAATAAGTTTTGTGTTGAAAAATTACATTACCCATGACACTTGTACAGAAAATTCCACCAATCAGGGAGTCAAAACAAGCAAAATACCAAAAGATCTCTTTAGCTCCGCCCACTCATGAAGAACTGCGAATGACGCAATCGAATTAAATCTCAAAATGTTCTCAAAATATTTGAATATTTGTATATATATATGCATATTTTGCAATAAACTGGAATTTTTAAATGAGTAGCTTCATATTTCTCCACTGTTTTTTAATTCGCAACAACAGATTTCGTTGATCGCATTGCATCATGGGATTGTACCTATTTCTCTCAGTAAAGCCGTTGAGTTCACAGGCTTCTCTTTTTCCTCAAATCAGAGTTTGTACTGTTGTGATTCTCCTCGTACTGTAGATAGCTGGATTGCTTCATGACTTATAACTCTTTAAGGATAGCTTTATTTAAATCCCTGTGGGAGAACTGAATGGGAAAGAGACGTCCAGAAGCAGCGCTGCTGAAAACTAATGCAGTCCAGAGCTAGTTATGATGATCACACAGAGCTGTATTTGATCCCTAAATGAAACTGTTTGTGTTTTGGGGGGAAATAAAGCATGTATAAATTGATTTTCCATTAGCGGACGGCCTCAGACGTCCCCGAGGACAGGTTTGGTCAGATATACTGAAGCTGATTCTGCAGAACACAGCCTTGGACTGTAGAGCTGGACGACACACACATGCAGCGTTATCAGTTATGATCAACTCTAATATGGAGAGGATTTTGATTGAATCTACAAATGTTGACATTCATTTGAGCCCTGAGCTCATCACACACACACACACACACACACACACACACACACACACACACACACACACACACACACACACACACACGAGATTGAATTGGTTCTCTGCATCTTCACTGCAGAGGTCTAGGTCACTTCTCAATCTGTGCAGTCCAAGGCAACAGCGGCAATCACACACACACACACACACACACACACACACACACACACACACACACACACACACACACACACACACACACACACACACACACACAACACAGCACACACAAAGACAAACACAGGCACATATGGACACACGCACACACACACAACATAAGCACACAAAACACAAGCACACACAAAGACAAACACACGCATACATGGACACATGCACACGCACACACAACACATACGCAAACACAAGGACATGCACACATGGACATACACAAGTACGCGCGTGTGCACACACACAACACAACACAACACAACACAAGCACACACAAGGACACGCACGCACACATGGACACACACGCACGGACACACACAACACACACACCACAAACACACACACACCACAAGCACACACACACCACAAGCACACACACACACACACACACACACACACACACCACAAGCACACACACACACACACACACACACACACACACACACGCTCTATTTCATCATTACCTGCCTCTGGACTACAACACACATTCGTCTGTGTAATATATTAATTATTCTGATTAGTTAATCATCAAGAGAAATTGAACTCTTTCTAAAGAAAATTTGTTAGAGATTTGAAACAGAATTGAAGAGTTAAAATACACATTGTTTGTATTGGCACACTGAAGAAAATAACAAAAATAAGCAGCTAAATTAATTATTAATACACTATTGTTCAAAATGTTGTGGTCTGTCTGATTATTGTGTTTGAAAGTCTCTTCTGCTCACCAAGGCTGCAGTTATACAGTTAGTTTCTGATCTGACATGTTAGATTTCTGAAGGTGGAGTTATATCCCAATATATATATATATACAACTGTTCAAAAGTTTTGTGGTAAGAATTAAATACCATTAAGGATGATTTAAATTGATCAAAAGTGACAGTAAAGACATTTATAATGTTACAAAATATTTCAAATAAATGCTGTTCTTTTGAACTTTCCATTCATCAAATAAAATGTCAGTTTCCACACAAATATGAAACATTGATAATAATCATAAATGTTTCTTGATCATCATATTAGAGTGATTTGTGAAGGATCATGTGACAGAAAACAGCTGTTTCAGATTATAATAATATTTCAGTGTTTTACTTTATCAAATAAAAGCAGCCTAGGTGAACAGAGGAGACTGTGTGTGATTTGAGTTTGTTCTCAGATGAGAATGATGGGAAATCCACAGATAAAGCAGTGCAGCCGTCCTGTAGTTCAGTGTCAGTTCCTGTGTTTGGATGTTCTGAGACGCCTGATAGAATCTTAAACACATCATCCGCATAAACGAGAAGAATCAGAGCTTTCGTGATTTATAAAGCTCTGCACATGCTACCAATCATCTAATACTCTGGTACATATGAAAGTACTGTAGTGTGACTTTCATGTCGGGAAACAAGCTGAATGTCTGAATAAATCAGATCTGAACATCTAAAGCTTCACACAGACCAGCGTCACACACACACACACACACACACACACACACACACACCTGCACATCTGCTGGGGGTTTATAGGTCGTGTTTAACAACACACAGATGTGCAGTATTTCATGCGTGCATCATTAAAACATCTACAGGAACGACAACAACACACACACACACACACACACACACACACACACACACACACACACACACACACACACACACACACACACACACACACACACACACACACACACACACGCACACACACACGCACACACACACACACACACACACAGATATTCAGAGCATGAAGATACATGCAGAGTGTGTGTGTGTGTGTGTGTGTGTGTGTGTGTGTGTGTGTGTGTGTGTGTGTGTGTGTGTGTGTGTGTGTGTGTGTGTGTGCGTGTGTGTGCGTGTGTGTGTGTGTGTGTGTGTGTGTGTGTGTATGTATGTGTGTGTGTGTGTGTGTGTGTAATGTCATATGCAGTATAAAACAGTATAGAAATATCCTTTAGTTTTAGCTGTTTTAGCTCATTTTAATGCTTGTTTAGTCTAGACACTACAGGTGAATAGGGTTACAAAATGTTTTAACTAATTGATATCATGACACTTTACCAGTTGATTAAATCATAAATTGTTTTGTATTATTTCTGAAATGTTGTTTCAATATGCAAATGAGATATTATCTAATTAAACATGCTCTAATTTGCACACATCTCCAGAACGGTAATCTGAACACTGGATGAAGCCAGGTTCAACATCCCTTGATTTTGTTGACATATTTAAAGCTTTTTACAGAGGGATTTTGGATTTCAGTTTTTAATCACTGTATAAATCTGAAAATATTGTCAACAGACAGAAACGAATACATTTTCCCCATGCTTTTAGGAATAAAATGTTATATTAATCAGGTAAATGATGTATGAATAAACCATCAGAATATAGATATGAATAAAACTGTAAAGTTTGGTGAAGATTTGTGGAGATTTCTGACTCAAACGCTGCATTTATAGATATGGATTGTAATAAAAATCTACAGATGCAAATAGATAAAGTGCAATAAAATAAACACTTAAAGGGATAGTTCACTTTGAAATAAATTTTTGGTATGTTTTAGCTTACCTCAAGGGCATCCAAGATGTAGGTGTCTTTTTTTCCGCAGTAGTTTCAATTTTGATATTTTTAGGTCAAACCGTTCTTGTCTGTCAGTCATATAATGCAGGTCTGCGGTCACTGTCTCAAAGAGCATGCACAGAGTCCAAATTAAACAATTCCCCATCGTCCAAATTAAACAATTCCCCATCGTAAGTACACATTGATGGCCTAAGACACGAAACGAGCGGTTTGTGTGAGAAAACGAACAGTATTTATATCGTTTTTAGCTCTTATACACAGCCATGTCCAAGTGATCTGATCTGACGTGTACGCAGACTGGTGCATAGATATATACACACTAGATGTCGCCTTAAAGACATTCGTTCCAATGAACTGCCGTAGACAAGGCGACATCTAGTGTGTATATATCTATGCACCAGTCTGCGTACACGTCAGATCAGATCACATCGACATGGCTGCGTATAAGTGGTAAAAACGATATAAATACTGTTCGTTTTCTCACACAAACCGCTCGTTTCGTGTCTTAGGCCATCAATGTGTACTTACGATGGGGAATTGTTTAATTTGGACGACGGGGAATTGTTTTAATTTGGACTCTGTGCATGCTCTTTGAGACCGTGACCATCGACCTGCATTATATGACTGACAGACAAGAACGGTTTGACCTAAAAATATCAAAATTGAAACTACTGCGGAAAAAAAGACACCTACATCTTGGATGCCCTTGAGGTAAGCTAAAACATACCAAAAATGTATTTCAAAGTGAACTATCCCTTTAAATATCATGTTCAGTCATGAAACTCTAGGGGGCGCTGGCTGATGGTCCTGTACCAAGCGTGCCGCACTAGCCCTGAAAAGTGAAGCCAAAACGTCTCGATCGCCCCCCGGTGACTGGTCCTAGTATAGGTCATAAGCCCCGCCTCCCCGTGTTATTCAACGGGACATGAGACCAACTAAACAATTAAATTACACTTCAAATATCTTTTTTCCAAAGGAGGTTTCTTTCATTTGCTGTTGTTTTTATCACGCTGATGTAAGTTCAAGTGTCTGTTTCAAAAATAAGTTGGTTTTTAGTTAGTTACGTGATGCGGTGGTGTAACGTCATGATTGACAGCTGTGATTGACAGGTTCTCTGAGCGAAGTATAGTCACTGAAGCACCAACGGACATTTTTTCGGGATCTTCGGAGGACTGAGGAGATTGTGTTTACTTTATTTTAACAAGCCTCTTGTCGTACTGCAATCAGTTTTTTAAAAAGTGTGCAGAATCCACTCTCCCTGAGTGCGTTCTGCGAGAGTGAGGGCGGAGCGTTGATTTCGCGGCTTTACTTCCTGCTCACTACTGCGCAGGTCTGGTCCCGAGATCGCTACTGCGCAGACTCAAGTATCCAATATCTCACCGCCATATCGGGACGCTGGCGGCTTCAGTTCTCATCAATGGAAGAGAGCGAAGGGGCGTCGTCCATCTTTTTTTACAGTCTATATCCTGTACATGCTAGCCGCAAGCAATCACATCATTACTGCATGGCACAAGCTGATTGGCTCTGCTGATCCTGCAGCCAATGAGATGGCTTGCGGTTCAGTGTTTGCTATAGGCTAGTTCCTCTGAACCCCTCCTCCTCCCCAGCTCCACCTGTCCACATCTGCTACGGGATTTATTTATGTCTATTTATGCAGCAGAAGCATATCTGACATGCTCACAACAGCATTTCTCCGTATCTATAAGCAGTAGCAAGTCCGTACCAAGACCAAATACATTAACATGCTAAAACTATTGCGAGAGTTGTCACGATTAAAATATGTTTTCTTTCCACTAGTCTGAAAGAAGTCAAGTTATGGAAGCAAAATAGCCTTAAAATCTCAAAACTGACCAGTAAATGAAAACACAATGGTTTTGCCTCGACTCATCTTAAAGGGATACTTCACCGATTAGCATTAAGCTTTGTATCAGTAGAAAACCTGTAGTATTTTCGAATTACCATGCTTCCCTCCCTCATGTCCCCCTGAGACCAGACATTTATGTATTTTTTGTCTGGAAAAAATCCTCCGATGACGGAAAAATTGTCATTTTGCATCATCGGAGGCTTTTCTGTCCAGAGGCGAAAGACTCCAGCCAGTAGGAGGAGCTGTCCCGCATGTCTTCAACTCGCCCATAGGGGGATCTCACTCACAGAATGTACACATTAGGTGTGTTGGACATCGGCTGCGGCTGGATGTAACCGATCGGCGAGAGTACAGGCGGGGAGGAGCTGCAAACGGAGACGTGAAGCCGGACACTTTCTGGTTCTCGTAGTGACCGCTCACGTGGTGTTCGCATACTTTACCACAGCTGAAGTGAAATAAATGCAATATTTGCCAAATAATACACAGATGTTTCAGAGACATTTTCATTCAATACTTTACGTACTGCTTCATACAGCGTCTGTTTGAACAAGAGTAAAGTTCAACATAAGCTACTATCAATGTCTACGTTTATTAGTCAGTTTTAATTTGATAAACATGACAAAATATAACATCGCAATTACACTAAAAGAGTGTTTACTGTTATAAAAAACTGATTTGTGAGCTTTAGAGGAACTAAAGGTGTTCAAATAAACACGAAACACACGTGATCGTTGTCATGCGGTGAATCCGGCCAATCGTGGAACAGCTGTGTCGTCATCAGCCCTCGTGAGCCGCTCTTGAGAAGCTGCGCTGGCTGAGTTCTCCGGCTACTCTCCAATCGCTATCGCTGCACTTTGATGGCACACGTCACAGTCACGTGGCGTCGGCGCTGTATCAAGTCGGACAAAATGTCTAACCGGCATGCACTGCTTCAAGTCAGCCGCCGATTGGTCTGCGCAGAGCTGCCTGAAGTCCAACAAGCCTATAGTGTCAGCCATCTTTTTTTGGAAGCTAAGCTAACAGGCTCTTGCTCTGTGGAGAAAGCTGAGTAGCAGCGGATTCGGATTTTGCTTTCTACAGTCGCCATTCGTTATGTTTGCAAGCACACCTTTTGTTTCAATCTAACTGAATTCATTCCGATTGGTGAATCTGAATGTAGTGTCTACATGAACGCTAAACAAGTGATCGGTTGATGTGAGTTTTAGCATTGCTAAGAAAATTCCTGCGTTTTTGTCTCGCTCGGGATCCGTGTGAAGCAGAACACATGAGCTGTAAAGCCGGCACGTATGTGTCAGAGTCAAATAATGTAAACATAATGAATGACTGTAGAAAGCAAAAGCCGAATCCCGGACATTTTGGCCGATCTGGAAATCCCGGCCGGACATGTCGGAAGAGCCCGGGCAGACTCGAGCTGGGGCGGACTAACTCGTCACGGAGACTCACGATAACGTCTTTTCAGTTTCGAGTCACTATTAGCCTAGCTGTATCATTTCTCCCGACACTGCCCTCTGTAACCGGGAGGCGTAACTTGGGAGTGGCGAAGCAAGTGCATTCTGGGAGTTGTTGTCTTTCATCCACATAAGCCAAAAATACATTTTCTGCTTTTCTCAGTCTAGAAAGCTCCAAATTCAAAACTAATTTCACATTTCTACTCCATAAATGACCCATTTTAAATACACATTCATCTTTCCAGCGGTGAAGTATCCCTTTAAGATACTGCTGGAGCGACTGAAAACATCCTGAGAACACACACACACACACACGACTGAAAGAGCAATATCAGGTTAAGCTATTATTGAAATGTCTATGACTTAAGATCTAAAAATTCCCTGATATTTCCATGATCATGAGAACCTTATACAGCCACATGCAAACACACCGAACAACAGCGACACAGCCGGAAACCTGAACACAACACAGATATAAATTAACATTTTTAGCTTTTATACAATACACACTACTGAGAAACACACATCCTCACACTAAAGAAAACTATAAGACAAATCATTTTTACCTTTGAGAACGTCCCCAAACGGAGGATCATATCTACATCTGATATACATCACTTCTGGAGGCAAATCTGCCCTCAAA
>NC_138736.1:40006567-40024067 GCF_965113295.1 Leuciscus leuciscus
ATTTAAAGCTATGTATTTATATTAGTATATACATTTATTTTGATGTATTTTAAACTATTTCTTGATTTTACTTGATTAGATTTAAAATAAAATATTTCATTATTTTCTACTAATTGCTTTATTTTGGTTGCTTTATTTAAAAATTATGAATTTAATTCATTTTTATGTGTTTTATTGTATTTAAAAAGTATTTCATTATTTTCTAATACTTTTAGAATTTTTTAATTTTCAGTTATTTATTTCAATGTTTTTGTGATTTCATGAATTATTGGGTCATATTAGTGTTGCACACACTGTCTGGCGAGTCGTTCTGGACAGATGTGTGTTTGTTCTGACAGAGGCGAGAAAATCTCTGAACAAACACTGGGATTCAGATTCCCAGAGGAGAGCCGACATTCACACACACACACACACACACACACACACACACACACACACACACACACACACACACACACACACACACACACACACACACACACAACACCTGTCGGGAACCATAAACAAACACAACACCTGAAGTGACCAATAGACAAATAATCACGGCTGTACAAACTGAATGCATTAAATGTGCAAAAGTGAAGCAAATAGTCCCGTCTAAATTGCTTGTAACATTTCCCATGATTCCTGATAAGATACACACTGGAGAAGGAAAGAACATTCACATTTATGGATTTGGCAGATGCTTTTATCCAAAGCTGCTTATTTGTATCTTCGGAATACATAGTTGCAATATATGTCTTTTGTATTCTCAAGTGTAATGATTGTGTCTGTCCTGTTTCCTCTGCTATAACGACTACACTTCCCCTTGGGGATAAATAAAGTTTCATCTCATCCCAACATCTCCTCAGTTCATGCCTTCCCCGGGAAGCGAACCCATGACCTCAGCGGTGCGAGTGTCTCTACTGTTTCTGGGTCAGCGATGTGAACCGTCGTCACGGCGACCGGCTGATGAGCAGGGACAGATTCTGATTGGCCATTTCACGGTTTGCAGGTTTAAGGAAGCCAGTGTTTAAAATGACGGCTCACTTTCACTCCACCTGAGATCCCTCGCTTTCAGGACGAGAAACGGGGACAGAGGAAGTTCGATTTTATGCCAAATGCATAAATGTGAAGAAGAACATCGTGATTATTCAATCTCTCTCTCACACACACACACACACACACACACACACACACACACACACACACACACACACACACACACACTGTCCGCTCTGAAGAGGGAAGACGAGAGGAAAATAGACTGAAGAGAGGAAACAAACGGAGAGAAATGAGATCCAGCCGAGATCTCCTCGGGTGCCTGGGTAATCACCATGGAAACGGGTCCATTTCCCTGTGCATTATGGGGTGCCGGAAGTGTCCCTGAAGGCGTACTGTAGTTTCAAAACACCACAACATCATGATTATGGCTGTTTCACAATCTTCTACACACTTATGAGTATCTATTACTATAATAGAGCAGCGATTCACAAACGTCCTGTCAGCCGAAAACCTCTAAAATATTTAGATTTACTGTTTTCCGATGACATTTAATGTTTAAATAAAATATTCAAATATTTGATTTTGTTTTGATTTTAGAATTATTTACTTTGTTTAAAATATTTCCTATTTTTGAGTAATAGTTTTATTTAATTTTTTTACTATAAAAGTATGTTTTTTAATCTTATTTCAAATATTTAAACTTTTTAGTAAGTTTTTCATTTTGTATTTATTTTATTTTGATTTCAAATATTTCAGATTTTTAGTAATCATTTTATTTTGTTTTGTTTTTAACTTAAATAAAACTTTAAAACTTTATAGACATTGAAAATAATAATAAAAATGACAAAAACACAACAAAATTACTAAAACTGAAAACAGAAAATACAATTCAAAATATTAACAATTATAATAGTATCTCAATGATGATAATAAAAATCATTTTTTATTTTAATGTGCATTAAAGTTTTTATTCTATTTTGTTGTATTATTCTCATTTTTATTAGTTGTTTTTTTTTAAACATCTATATCGTTTTTTTTTTTTTTTTTTTTTTTTTGGTACTTCAACCATCCTTCCCTCGCGTCCTGGAACAAATCTTTCCCTCACGGGTCAAAATGACCCGAAGCCCTAAAATTATACTTAAAGCTTATTTTATTTCATTTTAATAATATATTTTCTATTTTATTATGCAATATTTTTTATTCACCTTTATTACTAGATTTAATCAATACATAATAAATAGTAATTTAAGCACATTCCTCACATTCTTTCAACTTCAATTCAAAATTACTCAATTTCATTCATAAACCTTTTAATTCAGCTCAAAATATCTTACATTGGGTGTCTCTGCCGACCTCTAGTGGAAATAACATGATATTTCATGACTCTAGATGGGCTTATAGCTCTATAGCTGTTCCGCTGGGTCCTAAAGTCAGTATCTCTTCAGTATGCATTCAGATACACATGTAGAAATTATAAAATCTTTTTTTTGGTTTAGCATTTTTAGTTTGAATGTGGAGCATTTTTAGGTTTTTCTGTGTGTACTGAAGCATTCCTCGCATTCCATTCATTCATTCGGGGGTCAATTTGACTCGCGAGGGAAGGATTTGTTACTTTTTGAACAAAACTCAAAACTCCTCGAATCCATTCAAGGAGTGATACACAAAAAAAATGTGTGTGTATTCGTGGTTCAAGTGCGACAAAAGTCCGGAGTCTTGGACCCCTCCAATGAACACTCAATTTTTACAAAAAAAAAGAAAGTTTAAAAAAAAGTTTAAAAAAGTCATTTTTGTTGACTACAATAACATCACATTAAAATCTTAAGATGTTGGTCAGTTGGTTTCTTCCTGTCTAAGACGGATCGTGAGCAGAATAATGTCTATGTGTGAGTTTTATCTGAGGCATCAAGCTTTAACATATAAATAAATCCGTTTCCCTCACGATCTAGAGAATGAATGACAGAATAATCCTAAAGGAAACACGTTTAGACACACATGATGAGCCGTGTATAGGGGAGAGCGGGGCACAACAATCCGTGTATCATTCGTTCAGTCGTTTTTTGAATTAATATTGAATATAGAAAAATGAGAAAACGGTTCCTTTTTCGTTTTTTCATTTTTTACAAAAAAACGAAAAACAAGAATTCAGCTGGATTTCTCGTTTTTCGTTCTCAGTTAGAAAAATGAATAAACAGCTTGAATATTCGATTTCTACACGTGGGCGGGAATTAAACGCCCCTTTCCTCTGATTTGTCAGCCGAAGATCAAACTGTTCCGTCATCAGTTCTGCACAGCAGAATAAGAGTCCCGTTGTGCGGATTCTTAACGCATTTATTGCAACTACATTTAATCTTTTTCTCATCAAACCACCAGACTAACGAATGTCTCGACACAACCCGTACCGGGGAATAGACTAGATGGGGCTTTCTTCTGTGTAGACCAGGAGTTCTCAAGTGCCAGGGGGTCCGTGAAATAATTTGCTATTTTCCGGATTGTAAAGTCAAGTCACGGGGTTTTTTTTTAACATGAAGCACGCTGTGATTAATCTTAATGTTGACCTTCAAAAATATATAGCCGCGCCAAGAAGGCTATTGGCTGTAGGCTATTTTAGTTGATTTTTGGTGTGCGCCAGAAAGAATATAATAATCATTTATAATAATAATTATTCTTAATAATTTCAAAGGCATGATATGTTGTAGTCATTTTGAAAGTACACAAATAGACATATAAATGTTACTGTTTCGAATGAGAGTATTAAACGACAGCTATTAAATCCCCTTTTGAGCAACATGTGATGTCGGGTGTCGCAGCCTGTGTTCGTTATTAAAATAAAACACAGTCAACCAAACATATAAAACGTTATTCTGCTTAATTGGTCTGTTGACATTCCAAACTAATTTCCCTTGCTGTGAAGATGCTGATTTACGTGTAGGCCTATATTGGGACTCGAATGAAGTACGAAGCCTTCTTTACATTATTAATTAGCATCCAAATGTTACATTGCAAATATGGATAGGCTACTGGACGAATGAGAGATGCCCGAAACCAACGTCTGCTCTGTACAATTTCAGTTTCTCGTTAAAATACGCATATTATGTTATTAATAGTGTTTATAATGTTAACGTTGTATTTTATTTACCGGTCTTTTACACTATTTATGAATATGCTTTTTTTACAACGATGTGACGCGCGCGTTTCCCTCTCAACATGACCCGGCGCGCCACGCACAAGCGCGAATCCTAGAGATATAAATTATAATACATTTGAATAAAACACAAGGCCTACATCATAAAACTTCTCCAGTTGTTAGATCTGAATGACAGTTTATACGTTAACGTTAATATAGGCCAATTATATAGTCAATGCATTATTCTTTTCTTTTTGTATTAGTGTTAAAAATATTTAATTTACAACTAATTATATTGATTTATATCTTAATTTATATATATATATATATATATATATATATATATATTTTTTTTTTTTTATTACTGGGCGAGTGCGACAATGATAGGCTAACAGCTGGCTGATGCAAATCGTAGGTGAATTTATATACACAGAAGAAAGCCCTATCTAGTCTATTCCCCGATACGGGTTGTGTCGAGACATTCGTTAGTCTGGTGGTTGAATGAGAAAAAAGATTAAATATAGTTGCAATAAATACGTTAAGAATCCGCACAACGGAGGACTCTTATTCTGCTGTGCAGAACTGATGACGGAACAGTTTGATCTTCGGCTGACAAATCAGAGGAAAGGGGCGTTTAATTCCCGCCCACGTGTAGAAATCGAATATTCAAGCTGTTTATTCATTTTTCTAACTGAGAACGAAAAACGAGAAATCCAGCTGAATTCTTGTTTTTCGTTTTTTTGTAAAAAATGAAAAAACGAAAAAGGAACCGTTTTCTCATTTTTCTATATTCAATATTAATTCAAAAAACGACTGAACGAATGATACACGGATTCACAACCTAACGCTTTTTGACTTTCTCAGTTTGTGTAAATCTACTTATGGTTCAGAGTATTTATTTTTTCCCACATTAATTTCCCACATGTCTAGTACAATTATGTGTTTTTGTTTTATTAATACAGTATATACTTTTTTCTTGATATACCCCGAAAGAATGGAAGTGAAATGTGACAACATGCCCCATAGGTGGGGTACATTGTAACATGTGTGGGGCACATTGTAACATAACATATGACAGCTTAAAATGTTATCTGATCTAATAAAAAAAACATACAAAACAAACTAAAATATTTTCTAAATAAAATACAATTAAAAAACTTTTTAATATAAAATAATGGCAATTTTTTATAATTAAATATAAACTCATTTTTGAGTTTTGACTACGAACACATGAAAACACAGCTATACAACATAGTTCAAAACAAATAAATAATTAGTAATTTCTGAACATTGACTCTCAGTCTTTATTCACCTTTTTCTCACGTTTTCTCAATAAAATTAATACAAGTATAGAATATAATAGCATTTTTCTAATAGGGGCACATTGTAACGCAGTGTTACAACATGCCCCCGCCTGCACAACTGGGGTTTAAACCCTGCTAGTGTCTTCTGCTAGTTAGCGAAGCATTAAAGAACTATCTCAACTGTTAAATAACATCTTGGAGATTAAAATAATATCAGATTTGTCTTATTTTAAATAAACACAAAAAATAGAGATGAAAAATTAACTTAAGAAATTTACTTTTGCTATGGTTTAATAAATGTCTATGGATATCTTCCCCCCCTAAAAAATTTTTGCCGGAATTTTTTTTTCTATATAGTGTTGATATGGCAACTAGTAAATACACAAAGTTTCGTCATCCAAGCATGTGTGGAAGTATTTAAAACAAGCGTGTTACAACTAGCCCCGCGTTAGGTTGTGCCCCGCGCTCCCCTACGCTGCACTGCCTCGAGTCGCTGGTTTCTGATTCTGACCCGATCCAGCGCTCAGATTAGCATGCTAGCGTGTGTTCACTGGGTCACTAAGGGACAGAATATTCTGTGACTGTGTTGTTTACGATATAAAGACTACTGCATGTTTATGAGGTGATTCAATGCTGGCTAACATTAATGTGGTGAAGTAAATAGATATCAAACTAGATGAGTAAACTTTGATGTTGGCTTGACAAAGCCTTATCTTAAACTTTGAAATAACTTTGAAAAGACTGGAGATTTTACGTGACGTGTTATTAAAACATATTTTAACACATTGTTAACATGTTTTAGCAAGTTATTAGCCTATTTTAACATTGTTAACATGTTTTACTGAGTTGCTAACATGTTTTAGCATGATTTAGCATGTTGCAGCCATGTTTCTAACATATATTAGCACATTGCTAACATGTTTTAACAAGGCGCTAACATATTTTAACACATTATAAAAAATATTTACGGGTTGTTAGCATATTTTAACAGTTAACATACTTTACCGAGATGCACTTTTTTTTTCCGCATGTTGCAGCCATGTTTCTAACATAAGTTGGTAGCATATTTTAACACATTCCTTGCGTGTTTTAACACGTTGTTAACATGTTTTAGCAAGTTGCTAGCATATTGTAACACATTGTTAACATGTCTTAGCTAGATCTAGAATGTTGCAGCCATGTTTCTAACATAAATTAGGACATTACAAACATGTTTTAACATGTTGACAGTGTGATTTCGCATGTTGTTAGCATGTTTCCAACATGACAACACGTTACTAGCATGTTGCTAACATGATTTCACAAGTTGCTAGCTTGTTTCCAACATGATTTAACCCATTTAGTAATTACTGATTACCTGATAAGGAACTATCAAGTCTTAAATTTGATAGTACTTACTGATTAGTTAATCTTGTTAATAGTAGTATAGCTAAAGGGTTAATCTAGATTTGTTCTGCATTACTTCCTAATAATGACTGACCATTACTCTAAAGTGTTACCGAAACACATCACATTATACACTAAAAAAAAATGGTATAATACAATCTTAATTAACTGGTTTTATTCAAGTTAAAAATATTATTTAATATCGTTAAATCCACCTAAATACATTCATTTATACCAAACAACAAAATAATGGTAAAATCAGGGAGCTCTTTAAGCTGACCTTTGCAAGCCACAACTTTTTAAGTGTAGAAATGGGTTTCGAATGCAGTTTAATGTGAATGAACAAATATAAAATATAAAAGTGGGTTTTAAACCCACTTGCATTACAAACTGATCGCTGTGTGCTGATCAACAGCAGGACATTAGTCGTAAATCAGGAGAACGGCTCTTTAACTACTAGAGAGATGTGAAATCGATGCTTCTTGGATGATACACATTAGTAAAGAGAGTAAAGCCATCACACAGGTCGTATCTCCAACTAAATCCATAAATCCATCACCCTTAATCCGGTGTGTGTGTGTGTTTGCGCGTCCGAGAGCCGCTGTCAGTGTGTGTTGTGTTTGTCTAGGGCTGTCGTTCAGAAACGCCTGATTTATCAGGGCGCTAATATGAGACGACTGGAGGTTCAGGACTGAGCGAAGGTATAAAGTTGGGCAGATTCGGTTGATCAGTAAACCTCAGTCTTCAGCTCAACGTCCATCAAGCTCTTGTTCCAGGAGACTCAAACATGCAGAAGAGGATTAAAACTGCATGTTTATGAAGCAGAAGGCCAGGAGCAGAATAAGATGCATTGCATTTTGTGAGTGATGCATTTGTTATGTTTATTGGCAGTAATCCGTAATAAAAATATTACAAAGACATAAAACACCGTCAGACAAATGTACAATGTCATACATACGAGTTATTAACGTTAAACTAAAACAATAGAAAACATCTTCATTACTTGAAATAAAATAAACATTAATTGAAATAAAATAGAATTTACTTCAGCTAGTTGTATTGCAACATTTCTCATTTTCGTTTAGTTCAAGTTGAAGTCCTAAAATAACTCAAACTAAAACTTAATAAAAACTATTTAGGCATATTTAATTGAACAATAAAGCTTTAACTAAAATTTAAATGAACAGAAAACACAATAATAAGATCTAATTATTATTATTTAATAAAAAACCTGTTGTGATGTTGCTTGATGCTACAAATACAAATTACATTCTAGAGAATTCTGTGCTTTCAAATTTGTTGCATCAGTTTGTTGAGGATCCGTTCTGTTCCAGGAATGAAATAAAATACATAAAAAATGTGACAAATTCTGCGTTTTACAGTAAATTTCGTATTTATGACTGGATTCCACTAGCCTGACGTCGTCATACTCAGATTCTAGTCAGAATGTGAGTCTGATCTGCTCCATTGGGCTGTGATTATGGGGCGTGTTTCAACCCAACCAGGAAAGAAAATGCCTCTGCACTCAATTGGATAGACCTACAACCAATCAGAGCAAAGGAGTAAGTGACGTATGTCCTCCATTCATCTTTCCGATCGACAAATGCCTTGATTGCGGTTCTCTGTTCCTCTTTTAAAACTAATGCGCTGTCGATATCTTCTATAACAGACGCGATGGCGGAATCTACACATCTCAATTCTCCAGCGGCAGCCATCTTTGTTGTAAACGAATTAAACCCAAGCGCTCTTTGGTGACGTGGATGATTACGTTACTGTTAATCATCTGTCCGTCATCGTATAAAGCCCGCCCTGACAATATGATTGGTCCGAACAGCTCTGGTTCGAGCATAGTTGCTCCACAACGGATCAAGTCCAGACCGAACTTCCCGACCTCAAATGTAAGTTCGGCTGGCATCCAGGCTGGCATCCCACGATTCCGTCCGTGTTTTCTGCATCGTGGAAATCATAGGGTGTCTATGATGTGTCATATATGTGACATATAAAGTCATAATAATCTATGATGTGGACCAGACCTTCTGCTGACCAGTTGTGTTTGACAGTGTCCAATAGTGTTGCTATTTTGAGGAACTGAAATAGACGTGCCATTGACCAACTGAAACCTGGTCTAAAGTCAATGGCGCAATATTTTTTTTGTTATGAGTGCGTTAGTAATCTGTGCCTATAGTCGGGTCCACAACGCGCGTACACTTTGTCCTGTAGATGGTCTGCTAGCGCTTTAACCTCGCGCACGAGCAGATCCGTTTCCTCGCTAGAGAAGCGTTCAGGTTTTCCGCTTGCAAAGTCCGCCATGTAAATAGCAAATCCGCAATGGAGCGAGTGGGAACATTAGATTAGTTAAAGAGAATGGGAGATGAGACTCTGATTAGTTTATTGCACATTACGCCCAAAACACACCCATTAGTCATTAAGAGAATAGAGACAAACACACCCATTACTCATTAAAGCTAGGTTTATACTCGACGCGTCCACACGAGCGCGAAGGTGCGCGTGGCAAAAATGACGTCATTGCAGTGTGGGCGGTCGTGCGTATTGGGTGCGCAAGACCCCATTTCACTTGGCGGTGTGCACGGCTTTTTTTGTAGCAGCGCGCGGCGCCGCATCCGAAGATGAACGACTTCGAGCCGAATCCGGCTGAGCTCGAACTTCTCACCACACCAGCACCCATTGCACGTCTAAATTAGTTGCTTACATTAAAAAAATTTGCATACAATAGCATAAAAAGTGTTTTTAATGAACATAAAGGTCCATGTTTAATAAAAATGTTCACAAAACTTAATGAAATGTTTAGTGAAATTAGAAAATATTTTGAAGAGATTGTTAATTTAGTTATATAGTATACACATACTCATATCCATATATTTCGTTTTATTGTCACTAGTAATGATCTCAGGGTTTACTGGGTTTTACACGATTCTTTGTGTAGTGTGGTATTGGTGGTGGTGGTGTACTAAAATAAACATTGTCACATGTGTATAGCTTTCTTCTCCTGATGGTTTAGAGGACAATTACTCGAGTTGCCCCGTCGTTTCACAGAATAGTACAACGCCTCGTCCGTTTGGGGAGGTGCGCGCGCAGTCAGCGGAGACTCATGCTGTGGAGCCAGGCGGAAGTATAAACAAGGCTTGAGAGAATAGAAACAACCCTTTTAGACCATGCACCGGGAGCACCGACCATTTTTCTCATCGTTAGACAAGCAAAAGTGGATTCAGACACACACTAAGTGCACTTTAGACAATGCGCTTATATCCTTAAAATAGGGCCCTAAGTGTCCATAATAACCTATAATGCGGACCAGATCTACTGCCGATCAGTCAAAGAGACTGTTGTGTTCGACAGTGTCCAGTCCGCACTCAAAAGCTCATTAAAAACAGCCCCCTGGCGTCTTTTCATCTGCAATATGACAGAACGTTTCGTTAGGCAGAATATTACTGCTGCCAAAGCAAGAAATCTCAATCTGTTTGAGATACTTCTTCTGCTCTGAAGGGGAGATTGGCAGCGAGATAAACAAACCGTGGTTGGAGGTGGCAGGTGTAGTGATGATGAGTTCTGTCTCTTAATGAGCTCGGTTTCTGACGGATCAGATTTCACACAGACAGCAGATTTCGCCAGCTCCTTTGTGTTGAGCCACACTGTTTATCATGGGGAATTGGAGATCCACAGACTCCTGGCACAGCAAACACAGACAGATCCATCACACAATACACTATTCATGTGCAGCACAGAAAACAAAACTGACTTCTTCAACGTGAGACTTTAGAGGACATGCATGATGACTGTCATATTTCACTGATATTAGGATGCAAAACCAGTTCAAAACAAATACAACAAAAATGCAGAACAGTGTTCATGGCTTTAATTATACAGTTGTTACGTCTTCCCCTTAGTCTAGGGGTAAATGGGGAACGACGAACAAAAACAACAAAACACAAACAGTGGAGAGACGTTGAGGATCTCCAGCTCTCCAGTCCCAGATTTACAAACAACCAAACAAGTTTCAATTTGAAATGGCGTGTCTGCTTTTAATTTTCAACTTTAGCAGGAGTTAGAAAAGAAAATAGTAATATGAAGTAAAGGAACACAATACGAATAAATCCAAAACAAAAGTATTACCTCGGGAGGAGGGCCCAACTCAAAAGAAAACAGAAATACCTCTACCTGAAAGGGGGATAACCTTAACTTACATATACAAAACAGAAAACAAAACAACATATAACTTCCCTCACTCCCTAACTAACCATTAAACAGGAGAAAAGTTATGGGTATCCTCCACCCTTTTATATAGAGGGAGCATTGATGTTGCGTTTTCGCTCATAACTCCATGAAGCATGCATACATTGTGGAAAATGGCACAACATTATTGTTACAATTAAAAAGAGCCCAAACTCACCATAATCCATCACTCAGATCTAAAGATGTTCCTCATGGACTTCTAACATGAACCTGCACAGGCGCACATTACAATGAAGAATATAGATGGAGCATTGATGTTCATTTTTGCTCATAACTCCATGAAACGTGCATAAATTGTGGAACATTGAACATTAACGTTTTTGGAGCTGTTTAAGGACACACTATCTATTTAAATATATAATTACTAAAAAATGTTGTATTTTTTCCAATAAAAACAAGACATTTACTTGAGAAAACAAGACTGCATAAGATGCTAAAAAAAAAAAAAAACAGAGAATATACGTAGTATATTGACAACGTTTCACAATAAAGTCTAATATGTTGACATTAGTTAATGCATTAACAAACAATATTGTTATTTATATATTACATACAGCAATATTACTTTTGCTAATATCAATATTGTTTGTTCATGTTAGTTTACAGTGTATTAATGTTAACAGAAACATCTCGTGATTGAAAAAATGCATTGGCTAATGTTGAAATTTAAACATTACACATTAATTAAAATTAATAAACTCTGTAGATGTATTGTTCATGGTTCATGTTAACAAATTTAGGAAACTAATACTAACAAATGGAACATTACCAGTTTCATACCTCATTTTTCTTTAAACATGTTTAAAACTAAATTAAAAAACATGTTAAATCAATTGAATTCATAAGATTATAACAGTTGCCTTACAGTAATATTATTAGTAATAACAGTAATATTTTTATCAGAAATTCTGCTGTTTTAATTGTTCTAGATTTATGATTTATAATCAAAAACGAAATCCTAATGCAACCACTAATACAATCTGACAAAACAACAGTGCCGTATCATTTTGTGGTTCCCTACACCACTACTGGAGAAGAAGCGCTGCTTTATGCAGTTATTTGATGCAGTTGCTACTTTTAGTGACTCCTCTAAACTTCTGCTGTAACGGCTGCTTGAGATCGCTGAAGTTAAGATTAAGAAAACCTCCAGTGTGTGTTTGTTTCATCCCAGGCCAGACATCTAGGACAGCGCTAGTCCTGCAGAACGAGCCTCAGTGATGAGAAATCAATGTGAATGAACAGACAGACAGTTTAAGCCGCAGAAAGCGTGTCTCTTCTCCTCCAGTGCAGGAACGAGGGATCAGCGTGTGGATCGTTTCTAATCCGGCTCTGATGAGCATCAGAAACAGAGGGATGACATTTCACCTGCTCATCCACACACACTTTCTGTTTCATCAGTGAAACAGCATTATTATGCTCGCGACAAACTCAAGTTGAGGAGAATAATCGTCGCTTCAGTCTGCTGTTGATCTTATCACCCAGCAGGTGAAAGTCATAAGTCACCTAGAAAAGCGGCAGCAACATCTGTTCTATTTTTCCCAAATTGTTTTTTTTATTGCATTTTCCCATTTAACTTTTTTTTTTATTCTGTTTGAAGGTCAAATTAAATTGTACTAATCAAAAAGCATGTCTAATTAATTGAAATCATGAAGCTTGTACAATATATATTACGCTGTGGTCACATTAATACGCAGATCTAACATACACATGCACTTTCTTTCCCTGCTGTTTATGTTCAGACATAACTGACTGTTTATGTGGACGTCGGGTGTATTTGACAGTTCAAGTGCAATAAGATGCGAAAGAGAACTTCTGATCTGTGGGGTATTTTGAGCTGAAACTTAACTATTAAATTGTTAAAGGGAACGGTAGTTAATACATTTTTTTTACAGAAATAGCCCTACAATAATTTACCTTATTTAAATAATAATAATAATAATAATTCTGTGTTGCCGGTTTAAATTTTTCTGGATTTATAATTTAATACAAATTTATTATCAAAATAATCCAATGATCAATTAATTGTCACAGTGTCTGGTTTATGTTCCTTGGGTCACCACTAGATGTCCTCCTTCCCCACGGTGTCCATCACACTCTTGAACTACATCCCCCATGATCCTTGTCTTTTCATTGCACTCAGCTGCCCCTTATCACTGATCATTGCACTCAGCCTGTTCCCCATTAGCATTGTTATTTCCCTGTGTATTTATACCCTGTCTGTTTTAGTATGTGTCACGGAGTCCTTGCATTTATCACGCCACTTCAGTGTCCTGTTCTTGCCTGTTCTTGCCTGTTCTTGTCTTGTGTTTTGGATTGCTCTATTTGGAATTTGACCTATGCCTGGACTTGACCATTGATTTGGATTACCCTCAAATAAATATTACTCACTGCAAATTGGATCTCTCTGTTTCCCTGTGTGGATCGTGACAGAAGGACTCCGTCATATACAGGATCCAGCGGTATGTACACCAACTTCTCCTCCCCAGCCACCGAGCGGGAGAGGAGAGATATGTTTGAGGGAACCCGGTTGGTCATATTTCGCGGGACCCGTGGAGGCCGCAGTAGAGGAGGTGGTCGAGAGGAGTCCCAAGACCACTCTCCACCATGGCCCCTCTTCGACTCTGGGTTGGTGAGATCCAGCCCAGAGCCCCATCTGCCACTGATTGCGCCCAGCTCAGAACCAGCACATTGCCATCAGAAACAGAAGAGGAGAAGGAAGACCTCCTCCGTGACTGTTCCGGTGGTCCCTGTTCCGGTGGTCCCAGTTCCGGTGGTCCCAGTTCAAGTGATCCCGAGTCCGGTGGTCCCAGTTCTGGTGGTCCCAGTCTCGGAAATCCCCGTGCAGTCTGAGATAGACAAGGCAGCTGAAACTCTGTTGGAGTACTTTGAAAGACTATATAAGATCCTGGAGAATGCCAAGAGTGTTCACGTCATGTCTGCCCAGCCAGAGACTATTCACGTCACATCTGCCGAGCCTGTGTCTTCGGACAAAATGGCCGCTACAGAGACTGTTCACGTCACGTCTGCCGAGCCTGTGTCTTCGGACAAGATGGCCGCCGCCGAGAATGTTCACGTCACGTCTGCCGAGCCTGTGTCCCCTGACAAGATGGCCGCCGTCGAGCCTGTGTCTGTTCCTGAGCCGGTGGTGTCTGTTCCAGTACCTGAGCCAGTGGTGTCTGTTCCTGAACCTAAGCCGGTGGTGTCTGAGCCTGAGCCGGTGGTGCCTGAGCCGGTGGTGCCTGAGCCGGTGGTGCCTGAGCCGGTGGTGTTTGAGCCTGAGCCGGTGGTGTCTGTTCCAGTTCCTGAGCCGGTGGTGTCTGAGCCGGTGGTGTCTGTTCCTGAGCCTGAGCCGGTGGTGTCTGTTCCTGAGCCTGAGCCGGTGGTGTCTGTTCCTGAGCCTGAGCCGGTGGTGCCTGAGCCGGTGGTGTCTGAGCCTGAGCCGGTGGTGTCTGTTCCTGAGCCTGAGCCGGTGGTGTCTGTTCCTGAGCCGGTGGTGTCTGTTCCTGAGCTGGTGTTGTCTGTTCCTGAGCCGGTGGTGCCAGTTCCGGTGGTGCCAGTTCCGGTGGTGCCAGTTCCGGTGGTGCCAGTTCCGGTGGTGCCAGTTCCAGTGCCTGAGCCGGTGGTGCCAGTTCCAGTGCCTGAGCCGTTGGTGCCGGTTCCAGTGCCAGTTCCGGTGGTGCCAGTTCCGGTGGTGCCAGTTCCGGTGGTGCCAGTTCCGGTGGTGCCAGTTCCGGTGGTGCCAGTTCCGGTGGTGCCAGTTCCAGTGCCTGAGCCGGTGGTGCCAGTTCCAGTGCCAGTTCCAGTGCCACTTCCGGTGGTGCCAGTTCCAGTGCCTGAGTCGGTGGTGCCAGTTCCAGTGCCTGAGTCGGTGGTGCCAGTTCCAGTGCCTGAGCCGGTGGTGTATGTTCCTGAGCCGGTGGTGTCTGTTCCGGTGCCCTGGCCGCCCGAGGGAAAGTCTCCGCCCTGGCCGCCCGAGGGAGAGTCTCCGCCCTGGCCGCCCGAGGGAGAGTCTCCGCCCTGGCCGCCCGAGGGGCAGTCTCCGCCCTGGCCGCCCGAGGGGCAGTCTCCGCCCTGGCCGCCCGAGGGGCAGTCTCCGCCCTGGCCGCCCGAGGGACAGTCTCCGCCCTGGCCGCCCGAGGGACAGTCTCCGCCCTGGCCGCCCGAGGGACAGTCTCCGCCCTGGCCGCCCGAGGGAGAGTCTCCGCCCTGGCCGCCCGAGGGACAGTCTCCGCCCTGGCCGCCCGAGGGAAGTTCTCCGCCGTGGCCGCCCGAGGGGTCTTCACCGCCGTGGCCGCCCGAGGGGTCTTCACCGCCGTGGCGGCCCGAGGGGTCTTCACCGCCGTGGCCGCCCAAGGGAAAGTCTCTACACTGGTCGCCCGAGGGGTCGTCTCCGCCCTGGCCGCCCGAGGGAAAGTCTCCGCCCTGGCCGCCCGAGGGATATCTCCGCCCTGGCCGCCCGAGGGGTCTTCACCGCCGTGGCAGCCCGAGGGGTCTTCACCGCCGTGGCAGCCCGAGTGGTCGTCTGCTTCGCCTGGGCCGCCCGATGAGCTGTCTGCTTCGTCCTGGCCGCCGGCTAAGCCATCACCCCCTGTTCCTGTTCCCCTCCATGGACCTGGCCCCCCATCCCACCCCCTGATCCTCCACCGTTCCACCTCCCTCCTTGACTCTGGTTTTGTTTGTGTTTGTGGGTCTTGGAGCGTCTGGTAGCCGCTCCGTAGAGGGGGGGTTATGTCACAGTGTCTGGTTTATGTTCCTTGGGTCACCACTAGATGTCCTCCTTCCCCACGGTGTCCATCACACTCTTGAACTACATCCCCCATGATCCTTGTCTTTTCATTGCACTCAGCTGCCCCTTATCACTGATCATTGCACTCAGCCTGTTCCCCATTAGCATTGTTATTTCCCTGTGTATTTATACCCTGTCTGTTTTAGTATGTGTCACGGAGTCCTTGCATTTATCACGCCACTTCAGTGTCCTGTTCTTGCCTGTTCTTGTCTTGTGTTTTGGATTGCTCTATTTGGAATTTGACCTATGCCTGGACTTGACCATTGATTTGGATTACCCTCAAATAAATATTACTCACTGCAAATTGGATCTCTCTGTTTCCCTGTGTGGATCGTGACATTAATATGATTAATATTTTAAAACGTAAATCAAATGAAAATTACATTTTTGGAAGAACATGCAGACTTCATAAAGTATTTTTTTTTAAATGTAAAAACAATATTTAAAAAAAAAAGTTTTATTTTTGCGCTTATATATTCACAGACCTCGTCCATATCACGATTTGATCAACTGTGCAGCTTTTATTCTTTCATCCAAAAATTGCCAAATTTCACGCACTATATATAATTTCCCTTTTTATACTTATGACTGGATTCCGGCCATGTTTTCCACATTGTGCAAATCAAAGGGCCCTAAAAAATATGATATTTACACTTTCAATTGGATACAGACCTGATGTTCACTGAAGACTGGAGACAAGAACTGTCCTCTTTATATTTCAACATCTCTCTAGCTCAAGTTTTCTCCTCTACATCACAGGGAAGATTGACTCTGTTCAAAATAGAAAACTAGCATACTACATGCTAATTACAACTTACAAATCAAATAATGAGTCAAGAAATATATGTTAAAGTTCATTTACAGCTGACATGAAGGCTATACATGGGCTCTGTTTAGAATGGATTGGTAGTTTACTGTATGCTCTCAGTGTACTAAACATGCAATATGCAATGATAAATTGCACTACATTGTTTTCACTACATTGCATGATTAATTGAGCAAGTGTTATCCAATTATCATCAAATAAATAAATACTTAAAAGTATTACTTTGCATAATTAATTCCATTTAATTAAAAAAATGCAGTTTAATCAAATAACAGTTCAAAAAAGAGGTATTAAAGTTCATATTCATATTAAAGTTAATTGGTTGATTCATCACTGAACATTAAAGGTCAAATTCAGTGAATAGCATCAGTGAGTTTCACACAGCGTGCTCTGTTTGTGTACCGCACATTCTGAGGAGAACAGAAATATCACACACACACACACACACACACACACCTGAGGTGAGGAGCAGCACTGCCACCACGTGGACATTTAAAGGCATCACAGTCACTAAGAGGTGCAACAACTAAACTACAAATAAACAACAAATACAAAAAGATAGTTTTTTTTAGGTTTAAGATTTATCTTATTTTATTAAATAACTAAACAACATCTCAATGATTCTTCTGTCAGAGAAACTCCATCTGGTCTAAACTTATCTGTTACTGTAGTGTCCACTGAGAGAGACAGAGAGAGAGAGAGAGGAGGCGGTTGTCACGGTTACCTGATGTGGGACTGTCACTGTTACTGTAGTGTCCACTGAGAGAGAGAGAGAGAGAGAGAGAGAGAGAGAGAGAGAGGAGGCGGTTGTCACAGTTACCTGATGTGGGACTGTCACT
>NC_138736.1:40026567-40044067 GCF_965113295.1 Leuciscus leuciscus
AATAATAATAATAATAATAATAATAATAATAATAAATAAATAATAATATAGTTAAAATAAACAACATTTTGGCCACATTGTACTCTTGGATTTTTTATTTTATTACATTTTAATAGCAATTTTTATCCGGGGGAATCCCCCCCTTTACATCATTACAAATGAGCAAGATAAGCGTTAAACAACTTAAATAGACAGAAACACAACAGAATAAAGTCAGAGCAGACACAGACACTAACCACACACAATACTGTTCAAATCATCATTTACATTCATAATCCTCATCTGAGCACATCCGTCCATCTGTGCGTTCTGTTTTCATTATCAAAGCAACATAATAATCATTGACCGGTCGAGATAATCGCATCTAAACATAAATGTTCACTCATAAACATCTCATCTCCTGCATATTCACTTACAGTTTTTCTCAATTGTTTACACACATTTTCTGGTACTTGAGACACAATGACCACAACATGTAACTCATTCACCAACCCCCTGAACCAGTTCTGCTAAACTACAAGCACAATTCCTGCTTTACACTCAAATTGTACTTCTAAAACACACCTTTTTCAAAACACTACACACAATTCTCTGCTTTTGGCACAATTTTCATGCAGAAAATCTCTTGTTTTCACAAGGAACACACTGCCATTCAGATATGCACACTGACTCATCACATGGGCAAACACCCGTCACACAGTTTTACAATTAGCAATCAGAGCTTTAGCATAAAAGGGTAACAGGTGAGCAGCTCTTCAGTGGAGCAATGGATGCCAGCATTGGATTTTTTTTTTTTTTTTTTACTGTAACTGTATACAGTAAATTCTTCTGTTGTTTTGTATGTAGACCACTGTATGTACAACTTTGTGTTGGTTGGGATGTACACTGTGTACATTGTTTTTGTGGGAAAAATAAAATATATTTGTTGGGGATATTTTGGGGATATTTAATTTAATTTTATCAATCAATAAATTCCTCTTGAAACAAACTTTGTTGTATTATTTTAATTTAATACTGTGAAGCTGCTTTGATACAATCTGTATTGTGAAAAGCGCTATACAAATATACTTGACTTGACTTGACTTGACCATGTATTTGTGTGTTTTGAGTATAAAAACAATATTCTCAAATATTTTACAACACACTTATGTATGTACTTTCTGTAGTAAGTGTAACACTGAACAAAAAAAGGCCTAAGTCATTATGATGAATGGAGAAGAAGTGTTTTCCATTCATCATGGTGTTTTACATTGAGCACATCAGTGTTCAACTGGTTCTTATAAATGTCTATTCATATGATGGTTTGTGTGTGTCATTTGAAAACAAAATACCATTTTGAGAAGAAATAACATTGTTTTGAATGTAAAGTTTCATTTTGCAGGAGCATTGAGGGGTTTTGCCCATTGTGTGTGTTTTTTTGGATTTGTGTGTAGAGTTCTGAGAATATGAGGCATGCTTTCAGAAAATGTGTGTAAACAATCGAGAAAAACTGTAATAAAGATTTTATTTTGCTTTCAGCTGCTGATAATTCAAACATGTTTGTCCCCTCAATCGAAATGCGAAAGTGAAGTCAACTTTATTTCTATATAACACATTTTGCAATGTAGCTTTACAGTAAAAGCATTGTGAGCATCACAAAATTCAAAAGTTTAAAGTATAAACAAAGGCTCGTTATTAATATGAAAGATGTGCTAATAGTTTTACTACAGATAACCAGCGGTAGGTACTTTACTAGAAATACATTCTAGTTCCTGGCAGAGGAAACAGCAGCTGTGACTCAGAAGAGCACAAACGGCTTGCTTTGAGTTGCAGGAGCACTAAAAATAAAGCATTGTTGCAGCAGGGACACTTTAGGAAAAGTGACACAGTGAAACCTGACAATTACTGAAAGACAGAAAGAGAAACAAAGACAAAAAGTAAAGAAGGAAAAGAGTTTTTGGATTACAAAACCTGTCACACACACACACACTTTAAAAGTATTTGTCTTCACAATTAGATCCTCAGCACAGGATCTCACAGCTCGCGTAGAGATGAACGTCACCCACAGCTCGCGTAGAGATGAACGTCACCCACAGCTCATGTGTAGAGATGAACCCCACCCACAGCTCTCGCGTAGAGATGAACCTCACGGCTCGCGCGTAGAGATGAACCTCACGGCTCGCGCGTGGAGATGAACCTCACGGCTCGCGCGTGGAGAGATGAACCTCACGGCTCGCGCGTGGAGATGAACCTCACGGCTCGCGCGTACAGATGAACCTCACGGCTCGCGCGTGGAGAGATGAACCTCACGGCTCGCGCGTACAGATGAACCTCACGGCTCGCGCGTACAGATGAACCTCACGGCTCGCGCGTGGAGATGAACCTCACGGCTCGCGCGTGGAGATGAACCTCACGGCTCGCGCGTGGAGATGAACCTCACGGCTCGCGCGTAGAGATGAACCTCACGGCTCGCGCGTAGAGATGAACCTCACGGCTCGCGCGTAGAGATGAACCTCACGGCTCGCGCGTAGAGATGAACCTCACGGCTCGCGCGTAGAGATGAACCTCACGGCTCGCGCGTAGAGATGAACCTCACGGCTCGCGCGTAGAGATGAACCTCACGGCTCGCGCGTAGAGATGAACCTCACGGCTCGCGCGTAGAGATGAACCTCACGGCTCGCGCGTAGAGATGAACCTCACGGCTCGCGCGTAGAGATGAACGTCACCCACAGCTCATGTGTAGAGATGAACCTCACCCACAGCTCTCGCGTAGAGATGAACCTCACGGCTCGCGCGTAGAGATGAACCTCACGGCTCGCGCGTAGAGATGAACTGGCCAGATGCCACAGAACTGAACTTCACTTTCATAATCTACAGCTCGTGTTCATGCATAAAACTGTCTTACACTGCAAATGCGGCACAGAAGCTGAGTTATTATTAAATTAATGCTTTAAATGCACAATAATAGGTATGCAACTAGGGGTGGGCGGTATGACCAAAATTCTGTTTCACGGTATGACTAATTTTATTTCACGGTAACGATATATTTCACGATATAGTTATAACTTATATATTTATATAGTTATTCTCGAAAAATCGACAAAAAGGGCCTTGTATAATAAATAAACCCAAATACTTTAGAAATGAAAAGTACTTCACTTTGTTTGAATTTTCTTTTTCTTTTCTTTAGTAAATTATTTATTTGGTAAACTGTTTTTAATAGCTAAATATAGTAAACAAAACACTCATCAACTTTTAGATTAACTGCCCCCAACTGATTGATATTAAATACAACTCAAACTTTAAATAAAGTGTTGCTGAATAATTTTTCAATCTCATGTTATTGCTTTAATTCATCAGTCAGTCTATAATATCTGAATATTTTTTATTGAACTATTCTATTCATAATAAATTAGTTACTTCCTTTTAATTTGTTAGGATATTAGTAAATACTAGTTATGTTTATATGTTTTCCCGGTACACTATTTGCAATGTCTGCTTATTCTGCGTTTTAAAGGGGCTTGTTTTGCTCTTTTTGTGATAGGTTGGCAGCTGTCACCTAAAGCTTTAATCAAGAGAGTTTCAGAAGTGTTAAGTTCATCAAGTTCATAAGTGACTAGGAGAACAGCAGTATGAAAACCGAACAGCAGCTACTGTTAGTGTTGACCAAGTAGTGTAAATTATACACACCTTGTAAATGCGTCATTATTTTACCATAGCCCGGTGAACACCGACACACCGCGCTCCCTCTCAGTGCGTGTAGTAGCCTACACTGCACTGCACGCGCGCGTCTTTTGCATCAGTAAAATGCGATCGGTTAATTTGAGTGACAAGTTGTAATCACGCATTGAATCAAAGGAAGATTTTATCAGCTGGTTCAGTGGACAATTGTTTGGAGTTAGAAACATATAACTCGCGCTGCATATTTAGTAATTTTGCCTCAGATACAGGATTATACATTCGCTTTAACAAGCAGGTTGTTCATTACCACGGAAACCACTCGCATGTCATGCTGAATGCGATTTTCGTGTTTAAAAAGTAACTATAATACATAAGAAACACTTAGAATGATATATGAACTGTTGTTGTCAAGTAAGCTTCATGCTTTCCCTGTTGCGATCGTGCACTCCTCTAAACTGTAGCCTACGGGTGCCGCACTGCTCTAGTTGACTGCTGCGTCTTTTCCCCCGAAAATATCACGTTAACAACAACCCTTTAGACCACGCCCACTTATTTACAGGAATCACGGAATAAAAAAATCTGTTACGGTTGACATTTTCTACCGCGGTAACGATATATACCGTCATACCGCCCAGCCCTATATGCAACTAATGAAAATATGAAACTAAATGATATGCTGCTCTACCATGACATCAGAAGTGCCTTAGTTTGATTATTTAAAGGGATACTTCAGGATTTAGCATTAAGCTTTGTATTAGTAGAAAACCTGTAGTATTTTCGAATTGCTGTGCTTTCCACCCTCATATCCCCCTGAGACGAGAGATTTATGTATTTTTTCTGAGTAGTAGTAGGGGTTACCATCCTCTTTTTCCCGGACATGTCCGACCGTCGAGATCGTCCAAAATGTCCGGGATTTGGCTTTTGCTTTCTGCAGTCGCCATTCATTGTTTACATGCACACCTTTTGTTTCAGTCTAACTGAATTCATTCCGATTGGTGAATCTGAATGTAGTGTTTACATGAACGCTAAACAAGTGATCGGTTGATGTGCGTTTTAGCATTGCTAAGGAAATTCCCGCTCCTCCGTGAGAGATACGAGACCGGTGCGTCTCAGTAATCACGCCACCGGCCTCGTCCTGCCCGCCACAGTAAACATAATGAATGGCGACTGTAGCACGCAAAAGCCGAATCCCGGACATTTGAGGCGATCTCAAAATCCCGGGCAGACTCGTCACGGAGTCTCACTAGTAGCCTAGCCTAGTTGTTTTCAACTGCGCTCTCTAACCGGTAGGCGTGGCTTGGGAGTGGCCTCCAAGCGCAGCGAAGCAAGTGCATTCTGGGAGTTGTTGTCTTTCATCCACATAAGCCAAAAATAAATTTTCTGGCTTTCCTCAGTCTAGAAAGCTCCAAATTCAAAAATAATTTCACATTTATTCTACATAAATTACCTATTTTAAATACACATTCATCTTTCCAGAGGTGACGTATCCCTTTAATGCAATGTCATATACACACATGTAAAGAAACATAAAATACAGGTATAAATAAATATTACATTTTCCTTAAATTATATATATTTTTATTTTATATTGTAACGTTCAATTGGAATATTTCTTTTTTTGTTTAAATAATAATAATAATTATTATTATTATTATTATATAAATATGCAATTAATGAAAATATTCAACTAAATTATAAAATATATGCTCTTGCATGACAACAAAGCAGTATTTTATTTGCAGAGAACTAAAGCAGCATCAGAACTGCCTTTGTTTGATTATTTGTTTGTTTATAAGCTAATTTATCGCCGTAGAGCACAGCTATTTCCATGCCAATAAAGAGAAAATAAATAAATATATTAAATAAATACAACCAAACAAATAAACAAATTCATGCATGAATAAATACTATATTTCTGTAAAGTTTTTTTTAAGTGTAACCAGATCAAGCCTTACTTCATCTTAAACACTCATCCATATACAGATCAAAGCTACTGACAACTTCTGGAATAAAAACAAATAATGTGTTGTTTTCATTCATCATTATATAGCAACACTTACACACACACACACACACACCTACAGTACATCTTAGTCACATCCATGTCAGATTAAGTTTCAAAGCTCTAAAGTAGTTGCCAACAAATGGAAGGAAAAAGAAAAGTATGGCAGGCTTTATAAATGCCAGATTCTGCTCATATTTACTGTAACTCTCTCACTGATGCGTTCGGTGACCTTGAGTGTAAGACGATTGACGAGTCAATCTCTCCCCATTAATAAGATGCTTTAGATAAAAGGCTCTGGTAAATAATCGTACAGAAAATGTTACGCGACGGATCTGAACACGAGATGATTCTTTAAGAGCAAACAGGATAGAAACACACAGACTATCATGTAAAACGCTGCATTAAACACTCATAAAGAGATGATGGTGTGTGTGCTGACAGATGTGTCTATTTCAGGGCATAAATCTGATATCTGTGAATCACGGAGGACGCTAAATAAAGACCGAGAGGAAACGTGTGTGTGTGTGTGTGTGTGTGTGTTCAGTGCTTATAGGTCACCTCGCAAAATCTGTCAAGAAATTAACTTAAAGGATTCATAAAATCATAGTGTACAGCAAGATTTAGTCAGACTCTTAAACATCTAATGACATTTGTGATTCATTAACAGGTAAAAGTAAATTAACCCTCATAATCAAAAGACATTCGCATTTAAAAAAGGAAAATATACAGTAATTTTCAAATATGCACAAGATTGTAAAGTTTGTTCTGTTGCGATTCATCGACAAGGAACCAAAACAAATTAAATGCACATCAGGTCTGACGGCATTTTTGTAGTCTAATTTAATATGCATTTCATTAGTAAGCAAATGACTGTGTGTGTGAGTGAGTGTGTGTGTGTGTGTGTGTGTGTGTGTGTGTGTGTGTGTGTGTGTGTGTGTGTGTGTGTGTGTGTGTGTGTGTGTGTGTGTGTGTGTGTGTGTATGAGTGATGACAATTTCTCTCTAATGCATATGCATTAGTAGCCTGGCTGCGCCCTCCTACGCACTTCCGCTCAATTTCATTTTCCTTCAGTACTACGTCTGGGACTGCTGTATATTCTTAGGTTTCCAGAAACCAATTTTTTGTAGGACCAATCAGCGAACAGAGGGAGTGGCTGAGAACGATGACGTTGATGTAGTGCGTCAGTTTGCGTTGGAGTTCAGTAATGGCAGCGGAGAAAGACGTGAGAAAAGCTATTCGGTCCGTTGTTGCAAAACTGCAGAATATATAGAAGTTAAAGCCGGAGCAAGAACAATGTTTGCTAAGTTTTGTTGGTGGCCATGATGTTGTGACCCTCCTCCCCACGGGGTTCGGGAAAAGTTTGATTTTCCAGCTCACTCCACTAATGAGTTAGCTAAGGCGAACGATAGGGATGCAAAGCCGATAGTTGTTGTCGTCTCCCCTCTTGTTGCACTAATGGAGGACCAAGTGAAGGAGGCAGAAAAGTTAGGAGTTCGTGCTGGGCAGCTCGGCGTGCACGATGACCGTGACATTTTGGACGGTGATCACTGTACAGCATTTGCGGCAGATCCGAAACGACCGCAGCGGCATAGACATGTAAACTAGATGTCGCCTTAAAGACATTCGTTCCAATGAACTGCCGTAGACAAGGCGACTTCTAGTGTATATTTCTATGCACCAGTCTGCGTACACGTCACACACCAGGATGCGCGCGCGCCCTCAGAGAGGTAAAAACGATATAAATACTGTTAGTTTTCTCACACAAACCGCTCGTTTCGTGTCTTAGGCCATCAATGTGTACTAACGATGGGGAATTGTTTAATTTGGACGACGGGGAATTGTTTTCATTTGGACTCTGTGCATGCTCTTTGAGACAGTGACCACAGACCTGCATTAAATGACTGAGTGTCAAATATACATTTAGAATTTACAATTGTTCCTTGAACTCTTAAATTCGATGAACAAAACCTGCAGCTCTCGTTGACAGACATCTTATTCTAAATATAATCCTCTGATCATTCGGACTTGTTGTTTCCGGCCGGTTTCGGCGCATGACATACGTCACGACCACACGTTAGCGATTGGCTATGGCAGATCCTGAGTGACTCTGGGCAGATCCAATAGTTTTGAACTTTAACAGCGAACCCACCTACAAGGAAGTAAACGTTTCTCAATAGAGAGAGGCCAGACTCTCTGTACAAATGAAATGTACGAGAGTCTGGTAGAACCAGGCTAATGCATTAGAGAGCCCTTTCGTACAATCGCGCGCCCTCAGATCACTTGGACATGGCTGTGTATAAGAGGTAAAAACTATATAAATACTGTTCGTTTTCTCACACAAACCACTCGTTTCGTGTCTTAGGCCATCAATGTGTACTTACGATGGGGAATTGTTTAATTTGGACGACGGGGAATTGTTTTAATTTGGACTCTGTGCATGCTCTTTGAGACAGTGACCATAGACCTGCATTATATGACTGACAGACAAGAACGGTTTGACCTAAAAATATCAAAATTGAAACTACTACGGAAAAAAAGACACCTACACCTTGGATGCCCTTGAGGTAAGCTAAAACATACCAAAAATTAATTTCAAAGTGAACTATCCCTTTAAGTTAACAGACCCGTGCGTTAACATCTCCACAATAAACAGTGACAATTACTTCGTCTAGACCATTTACCGGTAAATAAAAGTTGTGAATATATTGCGAATATATAATAAACTTGAACAGTTGTCAAAAACAAACATTTGCTGATACTTTACCTCACAGAGTTTTTCGGCTACACAATGCTGAGCTTCCAGAGACGCTTAGACCGAAGAGATGCCTCCACAGGGCGGGAGATACGCGGCGTGATTGACAGCTTTGACACCAAATGGATATACACTGTACGTGAAAATCAGATGACATGATTTCACAACTTTTCATTGGTCATTTAGACATGTGAAGCATACTGTATACGGAAATGAACCTGGACATTCTATCCGTCGAAAAATCTCAAAATTGGCAAAATGGACATACGCGGTTTTCATCGGACAGCGACGATATGCTCCCAATGAGCCAAATAATAAGAAAGAACCAAATTGCTTACCACAGCTATGCAGACGACACACAGCTGTACTTAGCCCTATCGCCTAATGATTACAGCCCCATTGACTCCCTGTGCCGATGCATTGATGAAGTCAACAGTTGGATGTGTCAAAACTTTCTTCAATTAAACAAAGATAAAACTGAAGTCATTGCGTTTGGAAACAAAGATGAAGTTCTCAAGGTGAACGCATACCTTCTCTCTAGGGGTCAAACAACTAAACATCAAGTCAGGAATCTTGGTGTGACACTAGAATCAGACCTTAGTTTCAGTAGTCATGTCAAAGCAATAACTAAATCAGCATACTATCATCTGAAAAATATTGCAAGAATTAGATGCTTTGTTTCGGCACTTGGTGTTTTAAGCCCCCAACGGCGCCTTCCAGGCAGCGAGGGGATGGGTAGGTTTAAGGTTGAGGGTAGGGTTAGCTGCCTCTAAGGAGCCATTGGGGGCTTAAAACACCATCGAGCCTTTGTTTCCAGACAAGACTTAGAGAAACTTGTGCATGCTTTCATCACCAGCAGGGTGGATTATTGTAATGGACTCCTCACTGGCCTTCCCAAAAACACCATAAGACAGTTGCAGCTCATACAGAACGCTGAGCAGAACATATGAACACATCACACCAGTCCTCAGGTCTTTCCACTGGCTCCCAGTTAGATTTAGGATTGATTTTAAAGTATTATTACTGGTATATAATCACTCAATGGCCTAGGACCTCAATACATTGCAGATATGCTCACTGAATATAAACCCAACAGATCACTCAGATCATTAGGATCATATCAGCTAGAAATACCAAGGGTTCACTCTAAGCATGGTGAGTCTGCTTTTAGCTATTATGCTGGAACCAGCTTCCAGAAGAGATCAGATGTGCTCCTACAGTGGTCACATTCAAATCCAGACTCAAAACACTTCTGTTTAGCTATGCATTTACCTAATGAGCACTGTACTGTACTGTATTTTATTTTATTTTTCTAAACTGTTTTAATTATTCTTATTTCGTTTTATTATTTTAATTTCTTCTATGTAAAGCACTTTGAATTGCCATTGTGTATGAAATGTGCTATATAAATAAACTTGCCTTGCCTTGCCTTGCCTTGCCTATGTTGTCAGGTCAGATCCAGTGTGTGCTGAACTCGCAGTGATCATCCATGGCCAACACCATCTGAGAAACATGACAAATATGAAACACACATGACATAAAAGAGACACTGAGAGAAAGATGAGCATTTAAACAGCTTTAAAGAGTTTTCTATGATTCACACACACATACAGATATTTACTGTTTCACTTCATACTCGGTTATTTGTTTCTGGATTTTTCGGGGTTTTACACAAACGGTTATTGAAATAAAATAAAAAAATATGTGAAGTACGGTTTGTTTAAGTGTCAGATTAGAAGCAAATAACACCCATTACGCTCGTGCGGTGACAATTTGCGACTATTTTAATGTTTTATTATTACTATTACAAATTTTCGTGGTGAAGAGCAGTTCGTAAACGTTAAAGTCTAAACTAGTTTCCTCACAGAGTTATTTCGGATAATTAAAAGTATCCTCAAAAAAATAAATAAGTTTCCTCAGAAAATAAAGTTTCCTCACATGATGTCGGTTTTGAAGGCCCTACGGTTCCTCCCAGGTCCGCTTCGGTTCCTCTTCGCGCGCGCTCGGCACGTGACAGCGATGCCGTACATCTTATAGTGGAATTTATGAAAGATGAAACACGTGACTTGGCAGTTTTATTATTCTCGGGGAATTCTTTTTACACAAGATTAGATTCCTGAAAACACTTCCAAACGTTTACGTTTTTCATAAGGAACTGTGTCATTACTTCTTATCGCTAAAATTAACGAAGAAAAAGAATGCCTTAATCGTATCTACTTTGAGGATGTTAAACTTTCTGAAAACCCCTAGTCTTTTACTTTATTATTTATTTTTAGAGTCAATTTTTATTTTTTTTATTTAACCTTATTTATTTATATTTTCTATATCTTATATAATAAATACTAAAGGCTGGTAAAAAAAGAAAAGAATATATATATATATTGATTCCCATTAAACAAACGTATGTCGCTTCCACAGTGCAGAACAGCTAGCATGACTCCCAATATGTTTCATTTGAAAAACGTAATTAATTTACAAACTAAATCATATAGGCATATTTGGATCCTTATGTAAATATGGTGACAAACAGTTTATTGAAAAACATTAAATAGTTTGACTCAGTAGCCTATAGCTACACCTATCTGCAGTTATACCAATTTTTTTTCAGTTATATACATTTTCAAGTGTCTAGAAAAAATATTAATTTGTCAATTGATCACTTCCAAAAGACTCAATAGGTCAAAGTTCATAGTAAGAAAATGCACATTTTGTTAGAAAGTGATTTGATGTTATAATCATAGTCTACTCTAAAGATAAGACTTTTGTAAATATATTTATAAAATATATTTTTATAAGAATCTGTCACTGACGTTAACTTTCTTAAACTAAAACAAATTCCACATTTTCAAATGTTGTATCAGGGTACAGTGATGTATGATTACATTATATATGATATTCATAAAATACGTCCATGAATACTATGGTAACGGTTACATTTTCACATACTAGCACTTTTTTCAATAGTGTATTTACTGTTTATTTATGATGTGTTCTACTGTGATATTGTGGAGTATTTCCATAACTCATATTCAGTGAGTGTTGTTGGTGCACCACCAGATGGCGACAGCAGATCACAGATCCCACACACACTGGGTTCCTCTGTCTGTGCGTGACCTTTGACCTGTGTGACATCAGCCTTGAAAGAGCTGACTAAAAAAGTGAGTAACACACAAACCTTTAAAAAATAAAGGTGCCAAAGGGTTATTTTTTCACTGCGATTCCATAGAAGAAAATGTCAGTGACCTTTGACCTGTGTGACATGAACCTTGAACCTTTCAGTGAACAGTTCTTAAAATACCCATTATTTTTCTTAGTGCAAAGAACATTTTAATAATCTAACAAACCTTTTTTCCACTATAAATAATCTTTTGTGCAAGTGAAAGATTCTGTGGACGTTAAAGGTTGTTCATGGAACCATCAATGCCTTTATTTTTCATCCTTCATGAGTAAAATCCTCCATGATTCAGTAAAGGAATGTGTACAACATCAATAATAATGGCTAATAATAATAATAATGGTGATTTCTCTCAGTAGATGTTGTCGGTTCAAACCAATCAGGTTTAGGGTTCATTTTCAGGCGATACACTGCCGTTCATACGTTTTTGATCAGGAAGATTTTTAATGTTTTTAATTGAAGTCTCTTCTGCTCATCAATGCTGCATTTATTTGATAAAAATAATAATAATACAAAAATATATATAATAATAAAAAAATAATAATAATAATAATAATATTGTGAAATATAATGACAATTTTTGTGATCAAAGCTGAATGTTCAGCATCATTACTCCAGTCTTCAGTGTCACATGATCCTTCACAAATCATTCTAATGATGATTTGATGGTCAAGAAACAGTTATGATTATTATCAATTTTGAAAACAGTGTACAATTTATTTTCAGGATTCTTTGATGAATAGAAAGTTCAAAAGAACAGCATTTATTTGAAATATGATCTTTTGTAACATTATAAATGTATTTTCTGTAACTTTTGATCGATTTAATTCATCCTTGATGAATGAAAGTATTGATTTATTTTATTTATTTCCCCCCAAAATTGTATTCAAATTCTTACTGACCCCAAACTTTTGAACGGTCGTGTTCAATGTTACAAAAGCTTTATATTTCAGATAAATGCTGTTCTTTTGAACTATATTCATCAAATAATCCTGAAATAAAAATGTAAATAACCGATTTCAACATTGATAGTAATCATAAATGTTTCTTGATCATCAAATCCTCATATTAGAGTGATTTGTGAAGGATCATGTGACACTGAAGACTGGAGTAATGATGCTGAAAATTCAGCTTTGCATCACAGGAATAAATTACACTTTACTGTATATTCACATAGAAAACATAGCAGAAGAGACTTCTTTTAAAAACATTAAAAATCTCACTGATCACAACCGTTAGACTGGTCGTGTATACTGGAGAAAACAGGAGAGGAGCGCTGGCTAAAGAGGACGATTAACCCTTTGGTGATCAGCTTGTCTGTCCTCATCATCTGTGTTTTAATATAACCTCGGCTCTCACACCTCAGATCAACAGCTTGAGGAGTCGGAGGCGAGTTTCTTTAAGGGATTTCTAACAAGCCTCAGTGCGAACGAGGATAATTTGATCAAACGCAGACTTTTTTTGCGAGAGCCAATTAAACAGAGTGAGTAAGACTTCACACAATGCGACAACAGAAACACAAACGCCGGGAAAGAAGGACAGAAACGCCTCTGTGATCTTCTAATCACTGAGTCTCCAGAATTACTCATGAGACGCTCTGGAATGACGATTGTTTGAGACGCTTTATCTGGCAGAGTTAAATCTCACTTCTACTGTGTCTGTGTGTGTGTGTGTGTGTGTGTGTGTGTGTGTGTGTCCGTTCTGAAGTTCTGTTGTGCACAAGTTAGCATTGTTTGTGGAAGATGTTATTGATGAAATGGACAGAAAAAAATGTGCATCTTTCTTTTCTTTTTGTTTCAATTCTGTAATCTTCAGCTGTGAACACAGTCTGGTTAGGGTTGGGAATGGGAAGCGCAAGAAATCTTACGGTTCTGGTTCCCATCCAATAAAAATTATTCAAACAACTAATGAAAAATAGGATAATTTGGGACCTCTCCTATAGCTTACAGTCTCTCCAGCAGTGGAGAATACCCTGTCAGAAGAGCTAGCATATGCTTGAACACACATGTAAGATCCAGAGAGGTGAAACATAATATTTTTAAAATCGGTTTGAATGATTGATTGATAAAGACTTCACTTGTTTCATTACTGGATGAATCGGCGCTCTAGCGGTTAATAAACAGAACTGCACGTGTCCTGCGGAAGAACAGTGTAGCCGGAGCTACTTCTCTCTGTTTATGTCTATGACGCGGGTGAGTCACGCAGGCGCTGGGCTAACATCACTCCGCAGCGGTGCGACCCGACCGGGGTAAAGTAGTCCGAGCATACACGCTTATTACAGGCTTACCGTAGTGATTCAGGATAAGACAAAAACATGGTTTGAAAAAAGGCATTCATGATGTACTCGCTCTTTATATACATTTAGTCAATTCTGAACATAAAAAGTTGCAGACTGCAGCTTTAAAGGGGTCATATAATGGTACATGCACTTTTACAAGTTGATTGTACTGAAGTGTGTGTTGGCAGTGCCTGTACACAACCATCATATAATGATAAAAATCCATCCAGTGGTTTTTTAAATCTCCTTATATGTTTTCCCCTCTCTCAAATCAAGCCGTTCGATTTTGTGACGTCACACGGTTGGACGCCCCTCCCACGATTGTTGATTGACAGCAGCGTTTCAACACAGACCCACCCTCGCTCGTGAGCGATCTGTCAATCAAAGTCCGCGCGGCCAATGTTGATACGCTGGAGCACTGTCTATGAGCAGAATGGCTCTAAGTGAGTGTGGTGTTCTGTTCTTGGGTGTAATAAGGAACACAGCATCATTTTGATGTTCCTAAATCCGAACCGCTTAAGACGCAGTGGCTGAGTTTGTTTTCGACGGGAATATTCCCCACGATCAACGTCAATGCTTTCATGTTTGCGCGAATCATTTCACACACCAGACTGCTTTACAATCGAGGGTCAGTAACGTTATAAAGCTGGTTTTGCTAAGAAGCTGCTCCTGAAAAAAGGATCGGTACCAACTATTCGTGTTCCTGCTGCACCTCCAGAAGAACTGAAGTGAGTGTAACGTTTTATTAACCTTTATATTAATCTTTATATTAATCTTTGCAAATCGCTTGCACACTTCACGATGAATGCGGCTGTTTACACTCAGGGTACATTACGGCATGCTTTCTATGTACGACGTTCTCAATATAATGAATAATCCCACGTTTATAATGAACAACGCGTTATGGTTATTGTGTCATTGTGTTACTGTGTACGCACAGAACAGAGGGGCGGGGTCAGCAAAGCTCATTATCATTTAAAGACACATGCACTTAAACGGCGTGCTGAAAACAGAGCTGTGTTTGACCAGGTAAAATGAGTGTTTTCTTACAATACTAATGAGAATTTTTAATTAAAGTATATTACAAACTTTTCATTTAGACCCTAAAGAATCATATTAGCTTGTACAAAAATGGCATTATATGACCCCTTTAACAGTCTTATGAATGTTTTGAAGCATCAGATGTAATCGATACACTCGTTATTTAAGGCAGCGACTTTTCAAAGGGTGATTTACTCTGTATAAACTAACATTTACGTTAGATTAAACTGAGAAGGGTCATAGCGCTTGCATATTGTTGTCCTACTGTTAGTTTAACTGCTTCTATTGTTCTCATTTGTAAGTCGGTTTGGATAAAAGCGTCTTCTAAATAAATGTAAATGTAACTATAAACTTTTATCTCAGTACTTCTGTGATCATTTGAATATTTGTAACACAGAAATATCGATACTGTGTTGTTGAATAGACTGTGAAAGTAAAGCTGTTTCATATATATTGACAACTGCTCTCTCAGCGACAGCGCAAACAGATCTGAATGTTCCGGTGTGAAGTTTTTGTCATTTAGGAATAAGATCGCGTGGGTGTTTGAATCGAGATCGTTTGAAGATTAATCGTGCAGCCAGAGCTGGACTGGGACAAAAAATCCGGCCCACTACATCTGATCATAAACACAACCCATCTTTGCACGCCCTTGAATATGTATACCGACTCCTATTCCTTAAAACCACTAATGCCATGTAATGAGTGAGTAGGAATGAGTAAGAGTTAACAGATACAAATTGAACCGTACTCCACAGTGATGAATCCTAAAACAAGCTACAGTATAAGCTGCACTGGCATAGCAATACCAGTGTTTCCCACAGGAGTTTTGGTAAATCTGTGGTGAGTGGACCTCTGTCCCTCAAGGGCGTTGGGGGGCATGCTCCCCCGTGAGAAAATTGTGTGCTTTTTAATGTTAAATTCATCAATCTGGTGCACTTTGTGAGTTAAAAATTAAGAGCTCCAACCCATATTCAGTGTGCAAATTGAACAAAGAAAAACTCAAAACTCTTTTAGTGGTGATATAGTATTTAGGACAAGTGAACCTGATCATTTTGTTGTTGTTGTTGTTCATAAAGTTTCACTTTCTATCTATCTATCTATCTATCTATCTATCTATCTATCTAGCTGTCCATCTGTCTGTCTATCTATCCATATACCTATCTATCCATCCGTCTGTCTATCTATCCGTCCATCCGTCCGTCCGTCCGTCCTATCTATCTATCTATCTATCTATCTATCTATCTATCTATCTATCTATCTATCTATCTATCTATCTATCTATCTGTCTGGCTGTCTATCTATCTATCTATCTATCTGTCTGGCTGTCTATCTATCCATATACCTATCTATCCATCCATCTGTCTATCTATCTAGCTGTCCATCCGTCTGTCTATCTATCTATCTGTCTGTCCGTCCGTCCGTCCGTCCGTCCATCCTATCTATCTATCTATCTATCTATCTAGCTGTCATCCGTCTGTCTGTCTATCTATCTATCTATCTATCTATCTATCTATCTATCTATCTATCTATCTATCTATCTATCTATCCATCTGTCTATCTATCTATCTATCTATCTATCTGTCTGTTTATCTATCTATCTAGCTGTCATCCGTCTGTCTATCTATCTATCTATCTGTCTGTCTGTCTATCTATCTATCTAGCTGTCATCCGTCTGTCTATCTATCTATCTATCTATCTATCTATCTATCTATCTATCTATCTGTTTATCTATCTATCTATCTATCTAGCTGTCATCCGTCTGTCTATCTATCTATCTATCTATCTATCTATCTATCTATCTATCTGTCTGTTTATCTATCTATCTATCTAGCTGTCATCCGTCTGTCTATCTATCTATCTATCTATCTATCTATCTATCTATCTATCTATCTATTTATCTAGCTGTCATCCGTCTGTCTGTCTATCTATCTATCTATCTGTCCGTCCGTCCGTCCATCCATCCATCCATCCATCTATCTATCTATCAGTGTATAAATATATATATATATATTGAGAGAGAGTGTGTCTCTGTCCATCTATGTTTAGTGTGTGTGTGTGTGTGTGTGTGTGTGTGTGTGTGTCCTGCAGGCTGTTCTCCACAGACCCTCAGCGGGGGCGTCACATGTGCTCTGGCTGCTCTCTCTCTCCCGCTAAACGATCCCAGTCCGGGCCGAGCCAAACCAGCACAGAACGCACAACTGCTCCCACATTTGTCCCGGCGTCTGTGTGTACGGTCCCGACGCCAAGCGTGTGTGTTCGAGACCCTCGTTCAGACGGGCCTGTGTTTAAACCAAACCGGCCCTGTGTGGGTCCTCGTAAGGCCTCACACACAGATGTTTCTAGGGCATTGTTATCCAGAGAGCACAGATAATTGGTTTTCTCCTGGATGGGACGGATGATGCGGTTGCCAGTGTGTGTGTGTTTTTTGGGTGTGGGTTTCAGCTATTAGGGTATGTGTGTGTGTGTGTGTGTGTGTGTGTGTGTGTGTGTGTCTGCTGTTTGCCACCATATGCCAGAAATCGCTTCCTATGGTTTTACAATTTTAGCACATTAACACACAGAGGTGTTTGGGTTTACCTCCGTCCCGAC
>NC_138736.1:40051567-40066567 GCF_965113295.1 Leuciscus leuciscus
AGGCCTGCACACACACGACCACTCTCTCTCCGAGGCCCGAACACACACGACCGCTCGCTCTCCGAGGCCTGCACACACACGACACACACGACCGCTCTCTCGAGGCCCGAACACACACGACCGCTCTCTCTCCGAGGCCTGCACACACACCACTGCTCGCTCTCCGAGGCCCGAACACACACGACCGCTCGCTCTCCGAGGCCCGAACACACACGACCGCTCGCTCTCCGAGGCCCGAACACACACGACCGCTCGCTCTCCGAGGCCGAAACACACACGACCGCTCGCTCTCCGAGGCCTGCACACACACGACACACACGACCGCTCTCTCGAGGCCCGAACACACACGACCGCTCTCTCTCCGAGGCCTGCACACACACCACTGCTCGCTCTCCGAGGCCTGCACACACACGACCGCTCGCTCTCCGAGGCCCGAACACACACTCTCTGCTCACTCTCCGAGGCCCGCACACACACGACCGCTCTCTCTCCGAGGCCTGCACACACACGACCATTCTCTCTCCGAGGCCCGCACACACAGGCCTGCACACACACGACCGCTCTCTCTCCGAGGCCTGCACACACACGACCGCTCGCTCTCCGAGGCCCGAACACACACGACCTCTCGCTCTCCGAGGCCCGAACACACACGACCGCTCTCTCTCCGAGGCCTGCACACACACGACCGCTCGCTCTCCGAGGCCCGAACACACACGACCGCTCGCTCTCCGAGGCCTGCACACACACGACCGCTCGCTCTCCGAGGCCCGAACACACACGACCGCTCGCTCTCCGAGGCCCGAACACACACGACCGCTCGCTCTCCGAGGCCCGAACACACACCACTGCTCGCTCTCCGAGGCCTGCACACACACGACCGCTCTCTCTCCGAGGCCCGCACACACACGACCGCTCGCTCTCCGAGGCCTGCACACACACGACACACACGACCGCTCTCTCGAGGCCCGAACACACACGACCGCTCTCTCTCCGAGGCCTGCACACACACCACCGCTCGCTCTCCGAGGCCTGCACACACACGACCGCTCGCTCTCCGAGGCCCGAACACACACTCTCTGCTCACTCTCCGAGGCCCGCACACACACGACCGCTCTCTCTCCGAGGCCTGCACACACACGACCATTCTCTCTCCGAGGCCCGCACACACAGGCCTGCACACACACGACCGCTCTCTCTCCGAGGCCTGCACACACACGACCGCTCGCTCTCCGAGGCCTGCACACACACGACCGCTCTCTCTCCGAGGCCTGCACACACACGACCGCTCGCTCTCCGAGGCCTGCACACACACGACACACACGAGGCCCGAACACACACGACCGCTCGCTCTCTGAGGCCCGAACACACACGACCGCTCGCTCTCCGAGGCCCGAACACACAGGACCGCTCTCTCTCCGAGGCCCGCACACACACGACCGCTCTCTCTCCGAGGCCTGCACACACACGACCGCTCTCTCTCCGAGGCCTGCACACACACGACCGCTCGCTCTCCGAGGCCTGCACACACACGACACACACAAGGCCCGAACACACACGACCGCTCGCTCTCCGAGGCCCGAACACACACGACCGCTCGCTCTCCGAGGCCCGAACACACAGGACCGCTCTCTCTCCGAGGCCCGCACACACAGGACCGCTCTCTCTCCGAGGCCTGCACACACACGACCGCTCTCTCTCCGAGGCCTGCACACACACGACCGCTCTCTCTCCGAGGCCCGCACACACACGACCGCTCGCTCTCCGAGGCCCGCACACACACGACCGCTCGCTCTCCGAGGCCCGCACACACACGACCGCTCTCTCTCCGAGGCCAGCAGACACACGACCGCTTGCTCTCCGAGGCCTGCACACACACGACCGCTCGCTCTCCAAGGCCTGCACACACACGACCGCTCTCTCTCCGAGGCCCGAACACACACGACCGCTCGCTCTCCGAGGTCTGCACACACACGACCGCTCTCTCTCCGAAGCCCGAACACACGACCGCTCTCTCTCCGAGGCCTGCACACACACGACACACACGAGGCCCGAACACACACGACCGCTCGCTCTCCGAGGCCTGCACACACACGACCGCTCGCTCTCCGAGGCCCGAACACACACTCTCTGCTCACTCTCCGAGGCCCGCACACACACGACCGCTCTCTCTCCGAGGCCTGCACACACACGACCATTCTCTCTCCGAGGCCCGCACACACAGGCCTGCACACACACGACCGCTCTCTCTCCGAGGCCTGCACACACACGACCGCTCGCTCTCCGAGGCCTGCACACACACGACCGCTCTCTCTCCGAGGCCTGCACACACACGACCGCTCGCTCTCCGAGGCCTGCACACACACGACACACACGAGGCCCGAACACACACGACCGTTCGCTCTCTGAGGCCCGAACACACACGACCGCTCGCTCTCCGAGGCCCGAACACACAGGACCGCTCTCTCTCCGAGGCCCGCACACACAGGACCGCTCTCTCTCCGAGGCCTGCACACACACGACCGCTCTCTCTCCGAGGCCTGCACACACACGACCGCTCTCTCTCCGAGGCCTGCACACACACGACTGCTCGCTCTCCGAGGCCCGAACACACACGACCGTTCGCTCTCTGAGGCCCGAACACACACGACCGCTCGCTCTCCGAGGCCCGAACACACAGGACCGCTCTCTCTCCGAGGCCCGCACACACAGGACCGCTCTCTCTCCGAGGCCTGCACACACACGACCGCTCTCTCTCCGAGGCCTGCACACACACGACCGCTCTCTCTCCGAGGCCTGCACACACACGACTGCTCGCTCTCCGAGGCCTGAACACACACTCTCTGCTCACTCTGATGGAGGAAGAGACACACACATCTTACACTCATACACAGTATTTCTAAATCCCTCAGAATGTCCTTCTAAAGCAAACGTATCTTGAATTTTTTGATAAATAAACAAGACAAAAACACTAAGTTAGAAAATCGTGTATAGGATGTGAGTGGCCGTCATGCGGTTGCTAAGGTGCTGTGAAAGGTTGCCATGTGGTTTGTTACTGTCTGATCAGTTGATAAAGAAACAGCGCAGAGATCAGCACACACGATCTCAGGAATCACACACAGGCTTTTACACACAAAACTAGCGTAAGGTAGGTCAAAAGGTCAAAGGGATCAAGTGCAGGATTTAAAAGGTCAAACCAGGAGAAGATAAACTGAGAAAAGACGACAGAGCAGATAGCAGAAAGATGAAGGGAAAACAGTCTCAGATCTGATGGATGTGATGTTCTTATGATATAGAATTTAATAAACATCTAGAAGCACATTTCTGCCACATAAGAACACAATCATGCATCGTTTAATCATAATTATGAGATAATAAGTCATAGTTATTAGATAATAAGTAGAAATTATGACATACTAAGTCATAATTAAGAGAAAAAAAGTTGAAATTGACATCTAAAGTCAAGAAATGGACTAAATTAATAAATATCACAAAAAGCCCAAATAATAACAAGACTGTAACTATAACTATAAATAATAGTAGAAAGTCTAATTTTGACATTTTAATCTCACAATTATGACTAATCATGTCAGAATCAGATCTCGCTTCACTGCTGTATTTTACAGTAACGCAGATGTTTCGAAATTAAATACTAAAATTATATGGTAACACTTTACAATAAGTTTCATTAGTTTACATGAACTTATAATGAACTTCACTTGTACAGCATTTATTATTTTTTGTTAATGTTAATTTCAACATTTACTAATACTTTATTAAATTCTTGTTAACAATAGTTAATGTGCTATGAACTAACATGAACACACAATGAACAGCTGGATTTTTATTAACTAACATTAACAAAGATAAATAAATACAGTAACAACTGTATTGCTCATGGTTAGCTCATGAAACTAATGAACTTTATTGTAAAGTGTTATCGATTATATTAATGCATTTACAAAGCAACTATATTATGTGTTGGAGTTCATCAAATCCAGTGATTAGTGATTGTTAGATATCTCTTTCTCTGAAGTTTTAAAGTTCTGGTCAGTTTCTCTGAATCTCTGGTCCGATTGTGTCGAGTTTAACCGGTTCTTGTGTGTGTGTGTGTGTGTGTGTGTGTGTGTGTGTGTGTGTGTGTGTGTGTGTGTGTGTGTGTGTGTGTGTGTGTGTGTGTGTGTGTGTGTGTGTGTGTGTGTGTGTGTGTGTGTCTGGACTCTTTGTGGACTCATCCAGGCTATAATCAAGACATGTGTGAGACGGTCCCTATGGCCTGGATGAAGCCCGTGTCAAACACACTCCACAGGCCGTAGAGATGTGTGTGTGTGTGTGTGTGTGTGTGTGTGTGTGTGTGTGTGTGTGTGTGTGTGTGTGTGTGTGTGTGTGTGTGTGTGTGTGTGTGTGTGTGTGTGTGTGTGTGTGTGTGTGTGTGTGTGCTAGTGTATTAACCAGAGGATTTAATATAGCTATTATACTTACAGAGAGGCCAAACGAACGAGTTTGCAAGAACAGAGAAAGTGAGTGTGTGTGCATGTGTGTGAAAAGCGTCATTAGAATGTGTCAGAACTGCCTGAGGCCACATTGGCTTTACACAATGATCAATTCTGGAGTGAACAGAAAAGAGGAGGAGACGCGCACACACACACACACACACACACACGCCACCCGCTGCTTTAATTACCAGTGTCTGTCCCGCGTCTATCCTCCATCTGAAGCAGCGCAACAAAGCAAAAGAATCGCAGAGCGTGAGAGAATGAGTGAAGGAGAGCAACCCAAACGCTCATTAGCGAATGATAATCTTAAGTGCGAGAGTTGTTCACTCATAAAGAGCCACATGTCAGTGTATTGAGACCCCGTACGCCCACTACATCTCACTCACTTTCTCTAAACACACACACACGCACACACACACACGGCCCCGGGGCAGAACATGTGTCGTCTGATGTAAACACAGCCCTAACGCTATACCTGTGTGTGTGTGTGTGTGTGTGTGTGTGTGTGTGTGTGTGTGTGTGTGTGTGTGTGTGTGTGTGTGTGTGTGTGTGTGTGTGTGTGTGTGTGTGATTTCTCGCATCGTCTCGTTGGGGAAGGAAACACACACGAACTCTACATCATGTTATGACTCACGTATTCTTCAGAACTGGTGCTTTAATTATAACATAACTCTGATCTGAAGACATTATAATGAGAAATCAAGAACCATATTAATTAATGACTTTTTGAAAGAGTCAAAATTTAAAGAGGAAAAAACAATTAAATAATACATAAAATAATCTTTGCATTTATTGTTATTTAAATAATATATATACAATTGTGTATGTATATATATATATTATATACATGTATGTAGTGTATATAAAGTATATGATGTAGTGTATAGTGTATGTATACACTAAATTATATATTTTTGAAAATGTAAAAATGCAGAAGGTTTTCGGTGATGGGCAGGTTTAGGGGTAGAGTTAGTGTGTGTGTGTGTGATGGGTAGGTTTAGGGGTAGGGTTAGTGTGTGTGTGTGTGTGATGGGTAGGTTTAGGGGTAGAGTTAGTGTGTGTGTGTGTGTGATGGGTAGGTTTAGGGGTAGGGTTAGTGTGTGTGTGTGTGATGGGTAGGTTTAGGGGTAGGGTTAGTGTGTGTGTGATGGGCAGGTTTAGGGGTAGGGTTAGTGAGTGTGTGTGATGGGTAGGTTTAGGGGTAGGGTTAGTGTGTGTGTGATGGGCAGGTTTAGGGGTAGGGTTAGTGTGTGTGTGTGATGGGTAGGTTTAGGGGTAGGGTTAGTGTGTGTGTGTGATGGGCAGGTTTAGGGGTAGGGTTAGTGTGTGTGTGTGATGGGCAGGTTTAGGGGTAGGGTTAGTGTGTGTGTGTGTGTGTGATGGGTAGGGTTAGTGTAACGAGACAGAATATACAGTTTGTACAGTATAAAAACCATAAAGTCTATGGAGAGTCCCCACAAAGATAGTGAACCAGACATACCACACATGTGAGAGAGAGTGTGTATGTGTGTGTGTGTGTTTGTGTGTGTGTGTGTGGTGTGTGGGCAGGAAACAGGCACGTTTAGTTTCAGCCCGTCCCGAAATACAAGAAACAAATGAGAGAACAAAACAAATCACGTGCCTTACAGACAACTAACTCAGCGCTGTGAGTGAAGAAACTGAGTCAGTCCGACACGACTTTCACTATCACTCCATCACTCTATCACTCCATCCCTCCATCACTCTATCCCTCCATCCCTCCATCACTCTATCACTCTATCACTCCATCACTCTATCCCTCCATCCCTCCATCACTCTATCCCTCCATCACTCTATCACTCTATCCCTCCATCACTCTATCACTCTATCCCCCCATCACTCTATCACTCTATCCCTCCATCACTCCATCACTCCATCCCTCCATCACTCCATCCCTCCATCACTCCATCCCTCCATCACTCCATCCCTCCATCACTCTATCACTCTATCCCTCCATCACTCTATCCCTCCATCACTCCATCACTCTATCCCTCCATCACTCCGTCACTCCATCACTCTATCCCTCCATCCCTCCATCACTCTATCCCTCATCACTCTATCCCTCCATCACTCCATCCCTCCATCACTCCATCACTCTATCCCTCCATCACTCCATCACTCTATCCCTCCATCACTCTATCACTCTATCCCTCCATCACTCTATCCCTCCATCCCTCTATCACTCCATCCCTCCATCACTCTATCCCTCCATCACTCCATCACTCTATCACTCTATCCCTCCACCCCTCCGTCACTCCATCACTCTATCCCTCCATCCCTCCATCACTCTATCCCTCATCACTCTATCCCTCCATCACTCCATCCCTCCATCACTCCATCCCTCCATCACTCTATCCCTCCATCCCTCCATCACTCCGTCACTCCGTCACTCCATCACTCTATCCCTCCATCACTCTATCACTCTATCTCTCCATCACTCTATCACTCTATCACTCTATCCCTCCATCACTCTATCCCTCCATCCCTCTATCACTCCATCACTCCATCACTCTATCCCTCCATCACTCTATCACTCCATCCCTCCATCACTCCATCCCTCCATCACTCCATCCCTCCATCACTCTATCCCTCCATCCCTCCATCACTCCGTCACTCCATCACTCTATCCCTCCATCACTCTATCACTCTCTCCATCACTCTATCACTCTATCCCTCCATCACTCTATCCCTCCATCCCTCTATCACTCCATCACTCCGTCACTCCATCACTCCGTCACTCCATCACTCTATCTCTCCATCACTCCATCACTCTATCCCTCCATCACTCTATCCCTCCATCCCTCATCACTCTATCACTCCATCACTCCGTCACTCTATCCCTCCATCACTCCATCACTCTATCACTCCATCCCTCCATCACTCTATCCCTCATCACTCTATCCCTCCATCACTCTATCCCTCCATCACTCCATCCCTCCATCACTCCATCACTCTATCCCTCCATCACTCCGTCACTCCATCACTCTATCCCTCCATCACTCTATCACTCTATCCCTCCATCACTCTATCCCTCCATCTAGGGCTGTACTGTCCTAGTCGACTAGTCGATTAGTTGGTCGATACGTTCTGGTTCGACCAAAATTCTGATTGGTCGATTTTCTGCCGCGTTTATTTCATCAGTTTTGCCGCGCTGAGGCGCGCTCATTTCATCAGGTGGAAAGCACTAACTGCTAATGGGGGTGTTTTCAGAATACCCTTGTTTCACTGTAACAGTCTGTCTTCAAAACACCCCCCTTGTTTTCACCTTTTTTGGATTAGTCCAACCCAAGAGAGAGCGTCGAGCGTAGTAGGTTTGATGCTGAATATTATTTATTTAATTGTGAGAGCGTTTAATAGTCAGTCCTCTTCTAACATGTCAACAACAAAGAAATCGACAGTGTGGCAGCATTTTGTTAAAATTGATAACAGGAAAAAGGTTGAATGCAAAGTTTGCAAGCAACAGTTTTCCACAGCTTGACGACAAACATGACATATCATCTACTGTAAAAGTGGTAAGCTCACTTGTCTGCGTTAGCTTGCCCTGTCTGTTTTGAGTAAGCTATGAACATATCAGAATTTGCATATTTCAATGTTTTAGTGTGATAACCTAACTTTTTTATTTTTTATTTGGAGCCTAATGCGCAATTGCGCTGTGCTGTTGGTTGTTAGTTTTGAGCCTAGGATGCTTTATTTTTCAGTTATGCACTTTATTTCGTTTCTGCTCTTGATCTGGTTTGTTTAATAAATATAATTTTTTTATTAAAGTGGACGTGCCTTTTGTGTTTATTAAGAGTAAAAGCTTTAAGTTAATAGTCTATTCGTGTCTCAGCTGCGAAGCTAACGTTAAGCTCATCGATCAGCCTCGCTCGGTGCGAGGACATGCACGGTGAAATGATAGTGTCTGACTAATAATAACTTATTATTATAACATATGACAAAAATAATTGTCTAAATTATGTTGTATATTCCTCAACAGTTCTTGTGATGATATCACTAGTTGACAACATAGTACTATTTTCGGAAATCATAAGCTATGATATTGCGCAGGTGATGCAGCGCTGTCAGAGCTGACAGACTCAAGTGTCAGACTCATTTCAGTGCAAAATAATTAGGTCAAAAACGATTTAATATACTGCAAATAGCCTACTAGTTGTTTGTTTATTTATAATTCATTTAGGCGGACAACAAGGCTACCAAGTACTGCGCACAGTGCACATCTAATTAATTTAACGTTTTTTTTTTTAACGTCATTTTTAGTCGATTTTAGTCGATTTTTAGTCGAAAATTTCAGGACTTCAGTCGACCAAGATTTTCTTTGGTTGAGTACAGCCCTACCTCCATCCCTCTATCACTCCATCACTCCATCCCTCCATCACTCTATCCCTCCATCACTCCATCACTCTATCACTCTATCCCTCCATCCCTCCGTCACTCCATCACTCTATCCCTCCATCCCTCCATCACTCTATCCCTCATCACTCTATCCCTCCATCACTCCATCCCTCCATCACTCTATCCCTCCATCCCTCCATCACTCCGTCACTCTATCCCTCCATCACTCTATCACTCTATCCCTCCATCACTCTATCACTCTATCCCTCCATCACTCTATCCCTCCATCCCTCTATCACTCCATCACTCCATCCCTCCATCACTCTATCCCTCCATCACTCTATCACTCTATCCCTCCATCACTCTATCACTCTATCCCTCCATCACTCTATCCCTCCATCACTCCATCCCTCCATCACTCTATCCCTCCATCACTCCATCACTCTATCACTCTATCCCTCCATCCCTCCATCACTCCGTCACTCCATCACTCTATCCCTCCATCCCTCCATCACTCTATCCCTCATCACTCTATCCCTCCATCACTCCATCCCTCCATCACTCCATCCCTCCATCACTCTATCCCTCCATCCCTCCATCACTCCGTCACTCCATCACTCTATCCCTCCATCACTCTATCACTCTCTCCATCACTCTATCACTCTATCCCTCCATCACTCTATCCCTCCATCCCTCTATCACTCCATCACTCCGTCACTCCATCACTCTATCTCTCCATCACTCCATCCCTCCATCACTCTATCCCTCATCACTCTATCACTCCATCACTCCGTCACTCTATCCCTCCATCACTCTATCCCTCCATCCCTCCATCACTCCGTCACTCTATCACTCTAGCCCTCCATCCCTCCATCACTCATCACTGTATCACTCCATCATTCTATCCCTCCATCACTCTATCACTCCATCACTCCATCACTCCATCACTCTATCCCTCCATCACTCCATCACTCCGTCACTCTATCCCTCCATCACTCCATCACTCCATCACTCTATCCCTCCATCACTCCATCACTCTATCCCTCCATCACTCTATCACTCCATCACTCTATCACTCCATCACTCTATCACTCTATCCCTCCATCACTCTATCACTCCATCACTCTATCACTCCATCCCTCCATCACTCCATCACTCCATCACTCTATCCCTCCATCACTCCATCCCTCCATCACTCCGTCACTCTATCCCTCCATCACTCCATCACTCTATCCCTCCATCACTCTATCCCTCCATCACTCTATCACTCCATCACTCTATCCCTCCATCACTATATCCCTCTATCACTCCATCACTCTATCCCTCCATCACTCCATCACTCTATCCCTCCATCACTCTATCACTCCATCACTCTATCCCTCCATCACTCCATCACTCCATCACTCTATCCCTCCATCACTCTATCCGTCTATCCCTCCATCACTCCGTCACTCTATCCCTCCATCACTCCATCACTCTATCCCTCCATCACTCCATCACTCTATCCCTCCATCACTCTATCACTCCATCACTCTATCCCTCCATCACTATATCCCTCTATCACTCCATCACTCTATCCCTCCATCACTCTATCACTCCATCCCTCCATCACTCTATCACTCCATCACTCTATCCCTCCATCCCTCCATCACTCTATCCCTCCATCACTCCATCACTCTATCCCTCTATCCCTCCATCACTCTATCACTCCATCCCTCCATCATTCTATCACTCCATCACTCTATCCCTCCATCACTCTATCCCTCCATCGCTCTATCCCTCTATCGCTCCATCACTCCATCACTCCATCACTCTATCCCTCCATCACTCCATCCCTCCCTCACTCCATCCCTCCATCACTCCATCCCTCCGTCACTCCATCCCTCCATCACTCCATCCCTCCGTCACTCCATCCCTCCATCACTCCATCCCTCCCTCACTCCATCCCTCCATCACTCCATCCCTCCCTCACTCCATCCCTCCATCACTCCATCCCTCCGTCACTCTATCACTCCATCACTCCATCACTCCATCTACTCTCAGCTCTACTGTAATGACTTCCCTTATTTACATGAACCCGATCTCTGTAATGTCTCATCTCAGACTCAGCGGAGAGCAGATGTGCTTCAGTCGACAGCTTCTCAGATTAGCATCTCCACAATGTTAAAATATCAAAGTCTGCAAACAATGTTTCTCAATATAAACCCAAACATTTCTCATCAAATGATCCGAGCTGATTTGCATTCACTTTGTAGCTCTGTTAATTTACATCTATTTATTTATTTATCCTAAACAATATTATGAGAAACAGCTGAGGAAAAAGTGGATATTTCAATAGAATTAATTGAGAACTGCATTAATTCTCCTGAGAAATCGGCTTTTGAATGTTTAATGTCATCGATCATTGTTGAATTTTGTTTGGATTTTCAATTTGTTTTAATCGAATCAGCGTTGATAAACTGTATAGACAAAGATTATGAACTTCAACACATCAAATGTTTGCTTTGTATGTAACATTTTTTTTTTATATATAATTAAAATAAAGTAATAATATAAAAACTTTATAAATCTAAAATTGTCTATATTTATTATTATTTATTAAAGAAAACAATTTGTATTAATTGTTTTATTTTTATTTTATTTTAATTGTAAACTATATATATATATATATATATATATGTAGTATATATAGTGCTGTCATATGTATACACACACGTACACACACACACACACACACACACACACACACACACACACACACACACACACACACACACACACACACACACACACACACACATCCAACATAAAAGTTTGTTTATATAAGATATGTGTGTGTATGTGTGTGTGTGTGTATGTATATATATATATATATATATATATATATACATACATACACACAGTATATATATACACACACACATACACATATATACATACACACACATATATATATATATATATATATTATATAAACACAAACTTTTATGTTAGATGTAATTAAATCGCAATTAATCGAAATGACAGTATTACTTTTTTTTAATTATCCTTTAGGAATATCATGTTCTCATAAAGTAACACATGTGATATACATCACATTTCTTTTATTAAAAATAAAAGTTCCAGAAAGGGTTTATCGTAGGAGAACGTTTGCAGTTCTTCGTATAGACACTTACATACGAGAGCTTCAGGGAATCCAGGAGGCTTCTGTACCAGAGATGAACCTGATGTGAGAGACACACACAAAATATATTATATTTAGTGTGAATCAGAATAAATGTCATCTCTGCTACTGTTGACCTCTGACAGCGTTAAACCTGTGTAAACTGTGACGGCTGGTTTCACATTACATTACTGAGAATGAAAATGGCCAACAATCGTGTTAAATGAGTTAAAGACCAGCAGCTAACAGAAATACAGCATTCTGGAAAATGTGTGTGTGTGTGTGTGTGTGTGTGTGTGTGTGTGTGTGTGTGTGTGTGTGTGTGTGTGTGTGTGTGTGTGTGTGTGTGTTGCTTGCACACTTACACAAATAAACAACGCAAGACTTCTTGGGTCTGTGGCTTGTCCTGCAGAAAAGTAACACTTCAGCTCAGAAACTCACAGTTCTCACCAGAATGCTCAAAATAACTCGCCTTGCAGCGCTGGAAACAGCGAACACACACGTGCTGAGCACTCACAAACACATGCATACGAGAAAAAGCACAAAAATAGTACAACAAATTCAGTTTGGGATTGAGATGAAAGTACATGTCTCTGGATTATTCTGCAAACACATCATCCCTGTAGCCACAATAGTGAATGCATATGATTAGTCATGTTAGGCGTACAGTAATACTGTTGTATTCTGAGAGGCTGCTTATGTAACATATGAATGAAGCATTATAGATTTACATTATTTATAGGTTTTTACACAAAACGTGAGTGGTTTTACCCATGCAAAATGCATTCTGAGGGTTGTTAGCGCATTGTTTTGTGGTTGGTTGCTAGGGTGTTCTGGGTGGTTGCTAGGGTGCTTCTTTCTGTCTCCACCCTCAGGTCTGGATCTTTAAAGTAATTATGCCAGGTTTGTTCTAATCACTATGAGCACTGCACTAGTAACAGTGATGCTTGACTTAAAGGGATAGTTTCCAAAAATGAAAATTATCCCATGATTTACTCACCCTGAAGTCATCCTTGGTGGATATGACATTTTCACACAAATAAAATCAAAGTTATATAAAAAAATGCCCTGGCTCTTCCCAGCTTTATGATGGAAGTGAATGGATGTTTCTGTTTTGAAGTCCATAAAAGTGCATCTATCCATCATAAAAGTGCATCTATACATGATAAAGGTTAATAAAGGCCTTCTGAAGCGAAGCGTTCGTGTAAGAAAAATATCCATATTCAAAACTTTATAAAGTAAAATTCTAGCTTTACACAAACACATGGCTTCGCTTCAGAAGGCCTTTATTAACCCCCCGGAGCCTGTGGAGCACTTATGATGGATAGATGCACTTTTATGATGGATAGATGCACTTTTATGATGGATTGATACACTTTTATGATGGATAGATGCACTTTTATGATGATATATGCACTTTTATGATGGATAGATGCACTTTTATGGATACATGCACTTTTATAATGGATTGATACACTTTTATGATGGATAGATGCACTTTTATGATGATATATGCACTTTTATGATGGATAGATTCACATTTATGGATAGATGCACTTTTATAATGGATTGATACACTTTTATGATGGATAGATGCACTTTTATGATGGATAGATGCACTTTTATGATGGATAGATGCACTTTTATGATGAATAGAAGCACTTTCATGATGTATGGATGCACTTTTATGATGGACAGATGCACTTTTATGGACTTCAAAACAGAAACAACCATTCACTGGCATTATAAAGCTGGGAGGAGCCAGGACATATTTTAACCCCGACTGTATTCGTCTGAAAGAAGAATGTCATATACACCTAGGATGACTTCAGGGTGAGTAAATCATGGGCTAATTTTCATTTTTGGGTGAACTATCCCTTTAATAAAATGATGCCAGTATTGAAGTGTTTCCCTGTGTGGATTTGTGCATGTGTGTGTTTGTGTGTGTTGGTTTGGCCCCTGCTGCCCGTGTCCCTCGCTGGCACTCATGCGTTGGCATCGAGATCCTCCTGGCATCGACGCGGGCCCTCAGGGTTTGGTCAGCACCCGGTGGGAGGATTTCCAGTCCCTGAGGAGGATCTGCTCCCCGGGGAGACACCAGAGAGCCAGAGTCCAGCGCAAGACAAACCCATCTGCCCTGGAGACTATGCCCACCACACACACACACACACACACACACACACACACACACAATGCCACCACATGGAAACTACCAACTGCTGTCCTACAAAACCATCTCATTAGTTTTACTCAATATGAAGGGTCTTCTGTAGGAGCAGCTTCAGTTCTGACACGAACGCAACGTTTTTTGAGGGAATGCAAAGGTTTTGTGAGCAAACAAGAACGTAAAGTTTCTCGAGGGAACGTAAAGTTTCTCAGGGGAATGCAAAGGTTTTGTGAGCAAACAAGAACGTAAAGTTTCTCGGGGGAATATACAGTTTCTTGAGGGAACGCAAAGGTTTTGCTAGTGAACGTGAACGTGAAGTTTCTCGAAGGAACATAACGTTTCTTGAGGGAACGTAAAGGTTTTGTGAGTGAACGTGAATGTAAAGTTTCTTGTGGGAACGTAAAGGTTTTGCAAGCGAACGTGAATATACAGTTTCTTGAGGGAACGCAAAGGTTTTGCTAGTGAACGTGAACGTGAAGTTTCTCGAAGGAACATAAAGTTTCTTGAGGGAACGTAAAGGTTTTGTGAGCGAACGTGAATGTAAAGTTTCTCTGGGAAATATACAGTTTCTTGAGGGAACGCAAAGGTTTTGCAAGCGAACTTGAATGTAAAGTTTCTTGTGGGAACGTAAAGGTTTTGCAAGCGAATGTGAATATACAGTTTCTTGAGGGAACGCAAAGGTTTTGCAAGCGAACGTGAATGTAAAGTTTCTTGTGGGAACGTAAAGGTTTTGTGAGCGAACGTGAATGTAAAGTTTCTTGAGGGAACGTAAAGTTTCTTGAGGGAACGTAAAGGTTTTGTGAGCGAATGTGAATGTAAAGTTTCTT
>NC_138736.1:40075510-40080510 GCF_965113295.1 Leuciscus leuciscus
ATTTAGACGAGCTTGCGGGTGGCTCATGAAGGACACACACACACACACACACACACCAGGACTGACGTTCACCGCTGACTCACTAAAGTACCAACAAACTGTCCTCTGGGTTCATAGAAAAACTGATTTTAATCGGCCAAGTGTTAAAATACAAGTTCTCAGTATGTTTATGCAATGGACGTGTTGTGTGTGTCTCTCTTTCTCTCTCTCTCTCTCTTTCTCTCTGTATGTTTGTGTCCTGGTAAACCCTACATTTTGGGGACAAAATGTCCTTACAAAGATGGCAACATCCAAAAAATCCTTGTTTTTGTGGGGACATATTTTGGTCCCCAAGAAGAAAACAGCTTATAAATCATACTAAGTGGTGTTTTTGAAAATGTGAAGATGCAGAAATCCAAATCCTCAGTCTTGATCTTGCTGGATCATTTTGCTGAATTTGACATGGTTAACCACCAGATCCTCCAGTTAACCCTCAAGATGAAAGGAACCATACTCCAATGATTCAAGTCTTACCTCTCAGTAGGTTCTTCAGGGTGTCGTGGAGGAGAGAGGTGTCTATACCCAACAGCTATCTACTGGAGTGCCTCAGGGCTCAGTGCTGGGACCGCTTCTCTTCTCCATCTACATGACATCACTAGGATCTGTCATTCGGAAACATGGATTTTCCTATCACTGCTATGCTTATGACACACATCTCTACCTCTCATTCCAGCCAGAGGATCCGACGGCAGCTTCTCGCATCTCAGCCTGCCTGACAGACATTTCTGGCTGGATGAAGGATGATCACCTTCAACTAAACCTTGCAAAGTCAAGTCAAGTCACCTTCATTTATACAGCGCTTTTAACAATATAGATAGTTTCAAAGCAGCTTTACAGTGATAATAGGAAATTACAGTAACAGAGATTGTTTTGGTTTCACAGCAGCTCTAGAATAAAGTTATTGTCCAGCTAAAGTTAGTTTTGATTGATTGATTCACTTCCGTTGCAAAGATCATTCATTATTATCAACCATTAACCAGCAAACTCAGAACTGCTCGTGTTCTCAGCCAACCGATCACTTCATCACAACTTCTCCATTCAACTAGGTTTGTCAACCATGACTCCATCCAGGACAGCCAGGAACCTTGAATTGATGATCAGTTAAACTTCACAGACCGCATTGCTATAACGGCCCGGTCCTGCAGATTTGCCTTATACAACATTAGGAGGATCCGGCCCTTCCTATCGGAGCTACACAACTCCTCATCCAAGCTCTTGTTCTCTCCAGACTGGACTATTGTAATGCGTTCTTGTTAAACCTCTGCAACTGATCCAGATGCTGCGGCGAGAGTGTCTTTATCGACGCACGTCACTCCTCTCCTCATGAACTTGCACTGGTTGCTAATTGCATCATATCCAAGGCACGGATGTTTTCCTACAGAACAACCACTGGCTCTGCACTCCTACACCGAAACTCATCACTCCAGATGTTCTGCAAGTGAACGGTGCTTTGTGGAGCCATCATCCCAAAGAGACACAACCCAGCAAACAATAGCCGTCATTTCACCGTCCAGATGAACTATAGACCCGATATAGTCCGGCAATGAGTAACACACTTACTAGCCAAAATAACCTTGAATTTGGTTACATGTCGTTTTTGCCAAAATAATTTGCGAGATGTTTGATATTCCATCATGTAAGCAAAGTCAACAGTGATGGTTTCATTTCTTCACTCATTTCATTTCTTTGTGATCTAATTGATGACTAGTCTATTTTTGCGGCTATGGTTAATATGTCTATTAAATTTATACTGACAGCCCAAATTGTGCCTTGTTTTAGCCTAGACGTCAGGGCTGTGTTTGGACGGCTAGAAGTCTTTTAAAGGTGCAGTGTGTAATATTTAGGAGGACCTGCTGACAGAAATGCAATATCATATACATAACTATGTTTTCAGTGGTGTATATAGAGCGTACATAATGAACCGTTATGTTTTTATTAGCTTAGAATGAGCATTTCTCTCTACACACACCGCGGGTCGCCTTACATCGACATGTTTCTACGGTGGCCCTGAACGGACAAGCGCGTTTCGTCACTATGTTGTTCTTCGTGCAAAGAAGTGAATAAAACACTGACACAATGATGAACAAGAAGGAGTGTGTTGGTTGGCCTCGGCTCTGACGGGCAGCTGTCGATGTGAATCTCCTGGTGCTTCGACCCGGTGGTGACCGTCATGGGCTCAGCAAACCTGCAGGGCACAAATCAAATGCATGTTTGACTTCATGAGGAGGTCTTTATGGTCTCTCACCTCTCTCTCTCTCTCTGATGTCTGAAGCCCCAGGAGCAAAGCCTGTGCCCCCTGCTTAAAGGTCAACAACCCCAATGAGAGAGAGAGAGAGAGAGAGAGAGGGAGAGAGAGATGGAGGAGATATTAATGAACAATATTAACACAACACACACTACAGCTCTCTCCCTATTTATATTGCATATTTTATATATATATATATATATATATATATTAGTGCTGTCAAAGTTAACGCGTTAACTCGTTAACGCAAAATCAGATTAACGGCACTTATTTTTTTAATGCGCGATTAACACAGCGCGTATTTTCTGTTTGACCCGTGGCCCAACCCCTAGTTGGAGAAATGGAGATACACAGTGTTGCCAACTTAGCGACATTGCAGACCCCTTTAGAAATTTTTTTCCCTTCAAAAAAGCGCCCAAATCATATGTAGTTTCTGAGAATCGCCGGTACTGTATTTCTTTGTTCATGTGTCTAATAGACATGAACAAGTTCTTTGAAAAACATCTATGACCTTTGAAACATGTCTCGTCTTCATGCTCTATGTTGACTATGGTTTCAATAATAAACATACAATTGCATAAGGCATCCATATTTATCCATGCCCATGCTGATTAGAGTATTACAAACTTGAAAAGTATTAATTTAAGGTACATTTAGAACAAATAAAAAATGTGCGATTAATCACGTGATAACTCATGACAATCATGCGATTAATCGCGGTTATAAAATGTATCGATTGACAGCCCTAATATATATATATATATTTAAATTGGACTACTATATCAGTTGTGAATCTCATTTATGTCACATAAAAATGGATATTTGTGTGGTTTTGCTCCCTTAGAAGGCCTATGTAGACAGCAAGAGTGCTCACTAGGGTTTGAAACAGAGGTCATATCTTCTTTGCTGAGCAGCTCTACACACTCACGCCCCCCCCCCCCCCCCCCCACACACACACACACGTCTTGTACTGTAATCCTCTTAATCTGTCATTAAAACACTCTTTATTTAAGCTACATGACGCCCAGCTGTGTTCAACGACTGTGAAAGTTCAATCAGACATCACAATCTATGAAGCCTGTATTTGTAATGCATTTTACACTTATTTTCTGCCTTTTAATGTTTTAATAATGCTTTAAAATACACCTTATAATTAGCAGTAATTTTCTCTTTTATGGTTAGTGAAAGATCCTCAATAATGCATTATAACACTATTGTCATCATCTCATTTAAAGAGTATGATACATAAAGAATACCCTGTTGACGCCAAATGTAATGTAGTTTACTGTACTGTTGAGTTGAAAATTATATTATTTCTTATGACTTTACAATTAGTAAAAAAGTATAGAATACATTACAATGCGCGTAATAATGCATTATATATATATACACACAGTACTGTATGTGTGCAGAGTAATAAAATGTACAAAATGGCAATAATTCATATGAGGGGCCGTACAAGCCAAAATCCATTCTTCTACTCTCACACACACACATTCTCCTTTCACATACATACATTTCTACTCTCACACACACACATTCTCCTTTCACATACATACATTGCTACTCTCACACACACACACACACATACATTCTCCTTTCACACATACATACATACATACATACATATATATATATATATATACAAATAATTGTTGGAATCCATTACTTGCTCTTTAAGTAGGAAGTCACACTCAGACCTGGAAATACATATGCAAGACTTGCTCAGCTCTTCATCACAACTTTACAATGATGCTAATGCTATTTAAAGTAATCCTGTTTTCTTTTCAGTTACAGTTTTTACTTTTTGGAGTAAGTAGCAATGAACATGAAATCAGAATTTTTTTAAATAATGTGCTGACCAATGTATTGACCAAATGCAAAGAGAAACAGATTATTGTGTGCATGATAGACTGCATTGAGATCTCTGTGATCACATTCAAACCCTATATGTGGATTTCTGTCAGTCTCAAGATTTGTTGAGGATTCAAGAATTAGAGCAGCAGCAAATACACTGGAGTCCTGATATGGATGTCTAAATGTAGTGCGGACTGCTTATGAATCCAGACAAAGAATCAGGTCTGAGAACAGTTATGAGACAACAATAAATTCGTTTTTGTTTCACAGTGTTGAAATAGCTGGCAGTGCGTCTTCTTCATGTCAAAAAGTGAAACGCTCTTTCAATAAACTCACATTACACATTTATCTGATGCTGTATAGTCACGGAAAATGAAACCATATTTCAGCAAATGAAACAATACTGACATTAACATTTCAGTAATCAGATAAAGCCCAATTAACATACACCAACTCTATACAAGCACTTAACGTAGCTATTTAACTTTATAACTGTAAACTCTCTTTACAAAAACATTGAGTGCACTGAAAATGAATCTCTTTTAAACATTGTCAAGTCGCGATCTCCCGCACGATATCCGCCTGAGTAGCTAACGTAGTCGGATGAATAAAAGCTCTCTCGCTGCAGTTCCTGAATTTACCGTAATTATAGTAAAGCCACCTTTCCACCGCACACGATTCCACGCAGCTCCCGTACGACTCCCCATTGGAAATGAATGACTTCCGGTCAGACGGCTGTCGTTTGTCGTGTGCAGTGGAAAGGCGGCTTAATAGGCGCACACCCATGTTTTGGCGGCTGGTTTGACCGTGTATTTTCAAACCGCGGCTCGCTTGACCACTAGCCTGGAAATCCAGACCT
>NC_138736.1:40088010-40090510 GCF_965113295.1 Leuciscus leuciscus
TGTGTGTGTGTGTGTGTGTGTGTGAGAGAGAGTGAGTGAATGTGAGAATGAGCATGTGTATGAGCGTATGTGTGAGTGAGTGTGAGTATGAGTGTGAGTGTGTGTCTGTGTGTGTGTGTGTGTGTGTGTGTGTGTGTGTGTGTGTGTGTGTGTGTGTGTGTGAGAGAGTGAGTGAATGTGAGTATGAGCATGTGTATGAGCGTATGTGTGAGTGAGTGTGAGTATGAGTGTGTGTGTGTTTGAGAGTGAGTGAGTGTGAGTATGAGCATGTGTATGAGGTGTGTGTGTGAGTGAGTGAGTGTGTGTGTGTGTGTGTGTGTGTGTGTGTGTGTGTGTGTGTGTGTGTGTGTGAGAGTGAGTTTGAGCATGTGTATGAGCGTGTGTGTGTGACAGTGAGTGAGTGTGAGTATGAGCATGTGTGAGTGAGTGAGTGAGTGTGAGTATGAGTGTGTGAGTGAGTGAGTGAGTGAGTGTGAGTATGAGTGTGTGTGTGTGTGTGTGTGTGTGTGTTTGAGAGTGAGTGAGTGTGAGTATGAGTGTGAGTGTGTGTGAGAGTGAGTGAGTGTGAGTATGAGTGTGTGTGTGTGTTTGAGAGTGAGTGAGTGTGAGTATGAGCATGTGTATGAGGTGTGTGTGTGTGTGTGTGTGTGTGTGTGTGTGTGTGTGTGTGTGTGTGTGTGTGTGTGTGTGTGTGAGAGTGAGTATGAGCATGTGTATGAGGGTGTGTGTGTGTGAGAGTGAGTGAGTGTGAGTATGAGCATGTGTGTGTGAGTGAGTGTGAGCATGTGAGTGAGTGTGAGTATGAGTAAGAGCATGTGTATGAGCGTATGTGTGAGTGAGTGTGAGTGAGTGTGAGTATGAGTGTGTGTGTGTGAGTGAGTGTGAGTATGTGAGTGAGTGTGAGTTTGAGTGTGAGTAAGAGCATGTGTATGAGCGTATGTGTGAGTGAGTGTGAGTATGAGTGTGTGTGTGTGTGTGTGTGTGTGTGTGTGTGTCTGTGTGTATGTGTGTGTGTATGTATATGTGTATGTGTGTGTGTGTGTGTGGGTTTGAGTGTGTGTGTTACAGGTGGACTTTCTAATGAGAGCATCTGTTGTCTGTACAGATGAGTGACCCACAGCGGGACGGACACACCTTACACAGGAGGTGTGTGTGTGTGTGTGTGTCGTAACCTTGTGTCTCTCAATGTCAAGTGCTTTCAGATGATGTTGTTGTATTTACTCACTTTCATTGGTCTGAGGTCAGTGTGATCAGTGTGTTTTTTACCTCCCTCTCTCTCTCTCTCTCTCTCTCTCACTCTCTCTGTCTCTCATTAGTCTTGTCTGCTATAAAAAGAGGAAACAGTGGCTGGAAAACAAGAAACTGAGGAATGGAGCTCAAGCGACACTGACTGTGAGCCCTTCACTCTCTCTCTGTCAGTGAGAGTGTGTAAACTCTCGTTCTCTGTGATCTGTGTAACCTTTGGGCGAGTCACATGATCAGCAGTGATGATGCTGCGGTCCTGATGCTGTGACATGCAGGTCTTCGAAGGCTCATTGTGATCACACTCACCTGTGTGTGTGAGACGGAGAGATGAGAAGCAGTGAAATCTGATCTGCTGCGGTGGTCTGTGGTGCTACTCAAACTGTGTTCACAGCTAAACACACATTTACATACACACACTAAATATTGACTGTATCTCTATCCAGCTGTAAATCTGCGGCTGGCTCCGGGGAGAGTGCTGAACCAGTGGGAAATAAAGGAAAATAAAATAATAAAAGTAATTAAAATAAATTTAAATAAAATAAGTTATAAATATTATAATATAATATTAATATACTCTATTCAGTTTGTGTTCCCAAAGGTAAAAATGGTTTAAAAAAAAAAAAAAAGTAAATTACGTTAAATAGATATTTCAATACATGAATTTTTTTTTAAATAATTTAAATAAATAAAAAAGTAAATAAATAAATAAATACATACACATACATAAGAATACAATACAAACTAATCATTATTTTAATAATTTAAACAAACAAATAAATAAATAGAAATAATACCATGTTAAATCCATATATATATTTAATAATATAAATTAATAAATGTTTAATCATTTTAATAAATAAAAGGAAATAAACAAATAAATACATACACAAACAATTTAATAAAATATAACTATATAAATATAACAAATACAATAAAAACGAATCACTTATTTTAATAATTTAAACAATTAAATAAATAGAAAACATTTATAAAACGCATACATAAGGAAATTTAAATAATTAATTTTAATAATAAATAAACACATGTAAAAAATATACTGTTTGCCAAAGAGAATGAATACATAAAAAAATAAAAATAAAAAAAAATTATAAATAAATGTAAGTAAATATAAAATTAAATTGTACTGATGCCAGAGAGAACTGCACTTCTGCTGACAGAATACTACCCAACCAAATATCCTAAAGTGAGCAGCTGAGAAGTGTTCTGGGCTTCATGAGTGTGTGACGGGTCGTGT
>NC_138736.1:40093010-40096553 GCF_965113295.1 Leuciscus leuciscus
TGTGTGTGTGTGTGTGTGTGTGTGTGTGTGTGTGTGTGTGATGAGCAGGTTTAGGGGTAGGGTTAGTGTGTGTGTGTGTGTGTGTGTGTGTGTGTGATGGGCAGGTTTAGGGGTAGGGTCAGTGGACAGAATATACAGTTTGTACAGTATCAAAACCATTGTGTCTATGGAGAGTCCCAATAAAACGTGTGTGTGTGTGTGAGGGTGTGTGAGAGTGTGTGCGTGTTTGTGCATGAGTGTGAGTGTGTGCGTCTGTGTGTGCATGCCTGTGTACGTGCGCATGCTTGCGTGCGTGTGTGTGTGCGTGTGTGTGTGTGCCTGTGTGCGTGCTTGCGTTCGTGTGTGTGTGTGTGTGTGTGTGTGTGCGCCTGTGTGCGTGCTTGCGTTCGTGTGTGTGTGTGTGTGTGTGTGTGTGTGTGTGTGCCTGTGTGCGTGCTTGCGTTCGTGTGTGTGTGTGTGTGTGTGTGCCTGTGTGCGTGCTTGTGTTCGTGTGTGTGTGTGTGTGTGTGTGTGTGTGTGTGTGTGTGTGTGTGTGTGTGTGTGCCTGTGTGCGTGCTTGCGTTCGTGTGTGTGTGTGTGTGTGTGTGTGTGTGTGTGTGTGTGTGCCTGTGTGCGTGCTTGTGTTCGTGTGTGTGTGTGTGTGTGTGTGTGTGTGCTTCACATGAACTGGCTCTCGGGGAATAATTGTGCTGATTCGGGCAGCGTTCTAACACTGGATGTGTTTCTGTAACGAGCTGAACTCGTTATCACGGGGAACCTTAATTACTGTGTTCTTACAGCATCTGAGAGCTGTGTGTGACTGCGCCCACAAACACACGAGATGCGCTTTTCTGCGGCACACAATTACACACATGTCAAATTTCAATAGGCATTGTAAATTGATTGAAAAAAAATTAATTTAGAAAATTAGAAAACTGAGACTTTCTATTTTTTTTTAGGAATTATATTTTGTATTCTATACTAACAGGTGACAACAGTTTTGACTCAGATAAATACATTTTCTCCATTCTCATTCAGCTCTTGTAGGGAAAAAAATATCTGATACATTTTTTAAACAGAAAAAAAAAAATGTTCTTCAGTGAAAAAATAAATCACAAGAATATTGACTGTAAATAATTTGATGCAATAATGCACTATTAAAAATAAAGGTACTTTATCGGCTTCTCGAACCTTCTTTAACATTCATTCCATCACACTTTATAGTGGAAAAAATTTCTTTAGATTATTAAAATGTTCTTTAGATTATTAAAATGTTCTTCACACTAAGAAAACCGGCTCTTTTAGGAACGGATCACTGAAACCATCTTTGGGGAAACAGCTCTGTCTTCACTGAGGGGGAAAACACTTTGAAATCTTTATTTTTAAGAGTGTATTGACACTTTTCAACTTTAAACACTGAAGCTTAAAACATTTTGAACCTACAAGGGTTGAATGGACTGAATTACATGTGTGATTATTTATAATGTGTGATTTATGACAAAAATAATATGAATAAATTATATTTATAAGTCAGGTTAGAAATAATAAAGCACTTCAGAAGAGGTAGTTATGATGGCAGTGATAGTTTGCATTGTAACAAACACAAACGGCTCAAACGCTTGCGACGCCGAGCTCGTGGGTTTGACTCTCAGGGAACGCATGAACTGGTCAGACGTAAAGCTTTAGTGAATGAAGTTCAGCATCCGTCAAACACACAGATCTATGATGTTTCAGCTTCTCCTCAGAGCGACCCATGAAACACCGCCGATGCTTCACATCAACAGATCGTCCTTACAGACAGAGACGCTTCGAGACGTCACAGACGTAGTTGCACGTTCTCAGTGTGAGTTTTGTGAAGCTCAGGCTTGATTTCTCAATAGAAAGTTAATTAATAAGACTAACAAGACTGTCTAAACATGTCTCCGTCTCTCTGGTGTAGAGCACAGAACTCGCTTTCACATGACACGTATACCATTTCCATGATGCATTTATGCATACGCAGACTTCCCCCTTTGAGAATTCATTACCATGCACACACACACACACACACACACACACACACACACACACACACTCTCTCTCTCGTTACCCGGAATATCACACACGACATTTACAGGTGTTAAAAGATACATATTAAAAATACAGTGCGAAATTCCTCTGATAAGAGAGTGTCTTCCAACCCGCCTGCTCTAAACGACACAGAGAGAGAGAGAGAGAGAGAGAGAGAGAGAGAGAGGGAGAGAGAGAGATCTCTGTGCGAGTCGTCTGGATTCTTGGCCGTGTTTGTTAAAGCGAGTTGAGTCTTAAGAGAAAGTGCTAAAATATACAGTGAGAGAAAGTGAGAGGAGTGATCCGAGGGGGGGAGAGAGAGAGAGACACACACACACACACACCACGAGATCGACTGATGAACGTCCTGAGAACGTTTGCACAACCTCTTCAGAACAAAACAACTGCAGTGTGTGGATTCAGATTCAGAAATATCTGTGCAAGAGAGTTAAATCTGACAAACATTTGAGTCTGATAAATGACAGAATTGTTACTTTATTATACGAGTATGTTCATAAAGGTCAAAATGATTAAATAAAGTTTTTTTTGTTTGTTTAATATTAAAGAATAAAATCAAATAAATAGATGAACAGGCTGTGTTATAGTTTGGGTCTGTTGTCAGTAAGAACTTAACATAAAAATTGAAGCCTATATGACAATAAATAAATACATCATTTTATAGTTTGGGTGTAATAACTTTGCATAAAAACAATGAAAGTCTATGATATATATTTTTTAATTCTTCTAAATAATTAAATGTTCCAAAAGGTAAAAAAAAAAAAAAAATTAAATCAAATAATATAAATATATATTATTATATATAAAACTGAAATTATTCATTTATTTTGTTTAATAAACAGTACACACACACACACACACACACACACACACACACACACACACACACATATACACATATATATATATATATATACTGTATATAAAATTAAATAATACAAAATAAATAAATAGTTTCTGTTGTTTGGGTCTGTAGTGAGTAAGAACTTAACATACAACAATAAAAGTCTATGATAATATGTATTATAATAAATGAATCAATCATTCAATCAAACAATCAATCAATCAAAGTAAATAAATATTTTAATTTATAGTTTGTGTATAGTCAGTGTAATAATCTCTCCATATTCATTTTAATCAATTAAAAAATTTGTTTTTTATATAATCAAATTCACTAGCTCTATACTTCTTACAGTATGTGCTTTATTTCACCATTTCTCCTCAGGACTTTCAGAAGTTTTCCACTGGTGAACTCATGAGCCGAACATCTCCACGGCAGAAGACAGAGTTGTGTGGATCAAACCGGCATGAAAACCACCTCATCAATAACACACACACACACACACACACACACACACACACACACACACACACACACACACACACACACACAACTAAACCATCAATTACTCCACAATCCTCTCTAAACCCCATCAAACCCTCCCGATCTCCCAGCGAATCGCCTCAATCAGGCCTTCATTAATTTTCCACCTCCAG
>NC_138736.1:40096753-40114253 GCF_965113295.1 Leuciscus leuciscus
TATGATATGCATACCTCATATCTCCAGCAGTGGAATCAAGTCAATCTCTCTTTTTTGATTATTAAAATGATTATTTAGTTCTAATAAAATGCCTCTTCTATTCTATTCTATTCTATTCTATTCTATTCTATTCTATTCTATTCTATTCTATTCTATTCTAATATTGTATTGCTGTTTGTATAGCATTAGTAGATGTATTTATGCTAAAGCTGGGATCTTTAGACAGTCAAGCTTGTAAAAGTGCAGCAAGATTATAGTGTAAAGAATGAGATCAGTTCTAGTCAAATACAGAGCCAGTGAAATACAGACACAAAGTGTGATGTTTAGTGTAATACTAATGGATGATGGGCGTCATGACAATAAACTAGAATCTAATCTAAGATCTAAAAGACAATGTGGGATCTTTATACTTAATTTGACTGAGTAAAAACAACATATAGGTCTAATATGAGCTCCAGTAGTAATACTTTACTATATAATACAAATACTCCAATACTTTACCAGTCAAGTCAAACCAGATACTTATTATTCAAACTAGAAGATTAGTTAAAACTACAAGCTTCAGTACTAGTTAGCTCTGAAGACAATCTAAGATGTTTTATGCGTATTGCTATTGTACAAATGTAAAAAGATTATTTCTTATACTAGCTCTAATATCCACACACACAAAAACTCTTTATCTTTAGAAGCTAAATTGTTGAACAGTGTGTTTGTTAGCGTGTTTCCGGCTCTTATTTAGTTTAGTTGTGTTTTCTGAATTGAGTGTTGTGACCACTTACCAAGTTGAATTACTCAAAATAATTGTCTTTAAAATGACAGCGTTTCGCAGACATCCATATGCATGTCTTACACACACACACACACATAGTGAAATCTATTTTCTAAGTTGATCTCTCGAGATGCTGCAAAGCGCAGAGAAGGTGTCATGCCAGATCCCCTACCGAACAATACTTCCATTGTTCACTTCGGTAAAGCAAGCTGTCACTGAGGCACGCTTCCCTCTTGTCTCTTTTTGTCGCCCACCATTCGTTTGTTGGTGAGGCGATGTGGGCCCGATGTGGCCCCAGTGGGGGGCCAAAAACGTTGCGCGTGGCAGGGCCCTAAATTTAGACATTTCTGCAAGTGCAAAGTCAGTGATGGGCTTTTTTCTTTCTTTTTTTTTTTTTTACACACACCACGATAACGGCCCTCACCGATTCACACGCAATTAACAATGACCACTGACCGGTAACGTCAGCGTTGTAGGACGTTCCTCGGAGCCGCTAAGTGAGATTATATTAAGCGCTTATTATAATTCTCCCTCTTTTCTCTGTTCGTTTAACAATAGGCCTGTTTCACACATAGAAGAGAGGGCTGGAAAGTGTTAATGAGCCCGTGGATCTCAGGACGAGATACTCCGCGCTAACACACACACACACACACACACGAATGTTAATCCCTATCATTACGCAGAAACCTTTCGTCTAAACCGAGAGACCTCAGAGAGAGTGGCACTGGCCACAAACACACTTAACCCGGGTTTTCAGTGTTCGGAAAAACAAGCGGTATGTGTGAAGTAAACAGAGGAATCACGTTAAAAACAAGCGCATCCGTCGACTGGGAAGCGCCTGTGATCGTAAAATACTCAAATAAGACATGCGGTCTCTCGCACTTCAGCTTTAAGGCATGATTTAAAGAGTTAGTTCACCCAAAAAAAAGGAACATTTCTATCATTAATTACTCACCCTCATGTCGTTTCAAACCCGGAAGACCTTCGTTTATCTTCAGAACACAAATTATGATATTTTTGATGATGTCCGAGAGGTTTCTGAACCATGGGCAGCAACTTCACTGCAACTTTCAAGGCCCAGAAAGGTAGTAAAGACATTGTTAAAATAGTCTATGCGATTTCAGTGGTTCGACCTTAATGTTATGAAGCGACGAGAATACTTTTTGTGTGCATTGTCTTATTTTTTTTAAAATAACTTTATTCAACAATTTCCTCTCTTCCATGTCAGTCTCTGGTGCTGTTGATGTAGTGTAAACAGTGCAACACTTCCTGGTTCTACGTCAGAATGCCGGCTCACTATTGGCTGACGCTGGTCACATGACCAATAGTACCAATAGATACTGTAGTAGACCAATAGTGAGCCGGCGTTCTAACGTAGAACCAGGAAGTGCTGCATTGTGTTTACAACGTCAACAGTGTAGAACATGGGTCACCAAACTAAGGCCTGCGGGCCGACTCAGGCCCGCCACCCCCCTTTGACTGGCCCCCCAGCCCATCTGCCCCCCACTACTTGAAACGGCCCTATGAGGCAATCCCCAAAAGTCGTCATGGCCTATTTTTTTTTTTAATCGCTTTTTGGAAAATAACAACATGTCTGCATCTGGTATTTTGTTGATTTTTTCAGTTAAATTTTTTCGAATTTTCCGAATTTTCGTCACCTGACATGCTCGAGATCAAGCAGTGACAGACAATGCACGCGCAGAGAACTGTCAGATAACTGTCAGTGTTCAGGACAGCAAAATGGTAATCTCTACTACACAATGAGGCCTGCTGGTGGTCATTTTGGTCTGGGTCATACAATTCTATGTTATATAGCTGACCCGGCCCGGGCCCCCCCATCACAGTCAGGAACGATAATGTGGCCCCCAGAGAAAAAAGTTTGGTGACCCCTGGTGTAGAAGATCTGACACAGAAGAGAAGAAATCGTTGAATAAAGTTGTTATTTTGGGGGTTTATTTGCACTTCATAACATTAAGGTCGAACCACTGGAGTCACATGGACTATTTTAAAGATGTCTTTACTACCTTTCTGGGCCTTGAAAGTTGCAGTGATGTTGCTGCCTATGGAGGGGTCAGAAACCTTTCGGATTTCATAAAAAAATATCTTAACGAAGGTCTTACGGGTTTGGAACGACTAATTAATGACAACATTTTCATTTTTGGGTGAACTAACCCTTTAAGTCGTGCAATGGTTTACTGCTAATGGATGAATTCTGACACCTCCAGTCATAAAAGTCCCTCCCCCATCATAAGGCATTACCGTACCTCACACGCAACCCTCCAAAAACAGCTTTAAAGTCTCTGCCGCGGTTGAGTTAATTAAGCTAACGCTAAGCCAGACCCATGATTCCTGTCAGAATCCACGAAACACGAACCTCCTCACTGGCCGAGTCTTAAACCGAACACCATGAGACCCATCAGACTCCATTAGGCTCTAGCACGCTAGCATTTTCCCGCTAGCCCCCGGGCCTGCGCAAGGGAGGGGCTTGTGGGATGATTGACAGCTGACAGTAGGGAAAGTGAGTTGCAGTAAGAGGCTCACGCTTGAGAAGAGGTTAACGGCAGATGGGAGGTGACATCGAGACACACACGCCGAGATCTGCGTTCCTCTCTTCATTACACACTCCAGTGATACTGTCACTCATGCTAGCAATCACAAGAAGCAAGGACTGCTGAGAAGAGGTACGGGATGCCGAAACGCGTGCTGGTGTGTGGAGCGATCACTTCAGAAATTAATATGCAAGCATACTATAGAGCTCATGAGAAAAACAAACATCACAGAATTTATAGGTTTTACGATGATTAATGCTTCATTTGAGTTACTGTTGCCTTTCTATCAGCTGAACCAGTCTGGTCGTTCTCCTCTGACCTCTGGCATCAACAAGAGATTTTCATTCATTGGATATTTCCTCTTGTTCGGATCATTCTCTGTAAACCCTAGAGATGGTTGTATGTGAAAATCCCAGTCGATCAGCAGTTTCTGAAACACTCAGCCCGTCTGACACCAGCAATCATGCCGCGTTCAAAGTCACATAAATCACCTTTATTCCTCATTCTAATGCTCAGGATGAACTTCAGCTGATCGTCTCTACATGTTTAAGTGCATTGAGTTGCTGCCATGTGATTGGCTGATTCGATATTTGCGTTAACAGGCAGTTGAACAGGTGTACCGAATAAAGTGGCCAGAGAGTGTCTGTACACACACACACACACACACACATACATACATACATACATAAGCCCTATTCGGACAGGACTAGTGTAACACGGAGAGGTGAGGTATAGTAATAATTACCAGAGCTTCTCTGTGATTTTAGTCCCGTCTGAATGTGCATCTAAGTGATCATCACGGACGATCTCAGTAAACATTACGGCGACTTCTACCTTCAGTAAAAAGGTCTGAAAAAATGACCTCAGGTGAAACTAATCCCGTGGGAATAGACCCTCTGTAAATATGTACGTAAATATTTTGTCATTTCGTGTTTAAAAGTAGTCTTCGCTGAGTCGCTGGAACGAGTCTGTGGCAAAACTCAAGTGTTTCACACACACCATCAGATCAGAGAGAAGATCAAGAGCACTTGTTAGAGGCACGAAACATCTTTTAGCGGTAGCTAAGTGCCTATTACCAACACAATCCAATCTGAAGTTAATTAATACATCATTCGACCGGACATAACTGTTATATATATATATATATACATATAGGTTACATGTGTGTGAGCACATGATATCAGGAAGCAGTGTAACACACACATGATGACAGGAGAGACGGCGGTGTGTAAATCGAGTTACTCTCCCACTTCTGCTAGTTTTACTGAGATCTCTTATCCCATGCGAACTGGCCATTAATATTACAGACGTCCTGTGGTAAAATGACATTACTCCATCTACACTCGTAAAGTTAATCCCGTCCGAATAGGGCTATTCATGGATTTCATCCGGTCCCTTTCCACAGGTGTATTAATCAAGCACAATGCAGTCTGCATTCATAATCTAGGTGCTTGATTTTATACACCTGTGGAAAGGGACCGGATGAAACCCATGAATAGACACACACTCACTCACTCACTCATTCACTCTCTCTCAGACACATACACAAACACATACGGTCATGTGAAAAAGAAAGGACACCCTTTTGAATTCGATGGTTTTGTGTAACAGGACATAATAAAAAAAAATCATCTGGTCTTTTGCAGGTCTTAAAATGAGGCAAATGTCATTACCGTGTCATTATTAATTGAACAAAAACAGGCCGTGAGAAACGAAGTCTTACAGCTTCCACAGGAATGAAGAGGTCAGTATCAGTCAAACGCTGATAATCACATGATTAACTGATCATCATCAGGTGAGATCAGCTCTATAAACACAGAAGATTTGTCAGTTTGCAGGTCTGGAGCGTCAGGTGTGTGCGTGTGCGTGTGTGTGTGTGTGTGTGTGTGTGTGTGTGTGTGTGTGTGTGTGTGTGTGTGTGTGTGTGTGTGTGTGTGTTAAAACACAAAGCCAAAAAGGAAAGACATCAGCAGTGGCCATCTCCACACTATCTGAAGTCCATCATTCAACAGTGAGGAAGATTATTCACAAGTGGAGAACATTCGAGACAGTCGCCAATGTTCTCAGAGAAATCAGAAAACCCCCGAGAGCTCCACCTCAGACTCGACAGGCCTCAAGTCTACATGATGAATGATAGAGTTCATGGCAGCACAATCAGAAAAAGACGGGAGAAGTGTGGCGTGTTTGGAAGGATTTCCCAGAGAAAAGCTGCTTATTCTCCAAAGCTTCTTCTACGTTCTACGCAAAACTCACTCAGAGAAACACACAGAAGAACATGACGAGTGGAATAAAGTCGTTATTTTTGTTTGTTTTGCGCACAAATAGTATTCTCGTCGCTTGATAAACTGAAGGTTGAGCCACTGTAGTCACTTGGACTATTTTAACGATGTCTTTACTAACTTTAACTTTTCTGGGATGGCAGATATCGATTACAGAGAAGCCTATGATGGCGTGAGACAGCTCTCAGATTTCATCAAAAATATCTTAATTTGTGTTCCGAAGATGAAGGAACAACATGAGGGAGAGTAATTACTGACAGAACTTTCATTTTTGGGTGAACTAACCCTTTAAGATAGAAAGTTTCTATCTTTTATCTATCGGCTAAGAAACCGACGCTCACAAACATGACTGAGCTGAAGCAACGCTGTAAAGAAGAGCGAGAGAAGCTCCTCCAGAACGACACGAGAGACTGATAAAGTCATACAGAAAAACATTCCTTCAACGTTTCGCTGCTAAAAGTGGATCTACAAGACACTGAATGACAGCGTGGACTTCGTGGCTTTTCCATTTGGCTTTATTTTTGTGAAATAAATAATGACACGGTGTAAAATGTCATGTGTTGATGTATTTACCTCATTTCAAGACCTTTTTATTATGATCTGATACACAAACCAAAGAATACTAAAGGGTGTCCTTCCTTACTCACATAGCTGTTTGTATAAGCACCATTTTTCCTCTCTTAGTTTCCTTCTCTACTCTTATGGTAATGAAAGCACTTTCTTATATGGCACAACTACAATAAAATCTACTAATATATTTATCTCGCTATTTTTAACCAGTGATTTCCAGATAAACGCAGCGCTCAGCTTCCGGTCCTGTTGACATCTGTCCGTAATGATCTTTTACTCTAGTGTTCAGATACATATTTATAGATGAAATGACTGACAGATAGAGAGAGAGAGAGAGAGAGAGAGAGAGAGAGAGAGAGAGTAAGCTGTGGTTTAACACCTCGACGAGGCTCGCATCCTAATGACAGCTCATCTGAGAGAGGAAGAGGAGGAGGAGGAGGAGGAGGAGGAGGAGGAGGAGTGCATGCTGGGGGATTCCTCTCGCTGCTGATGGTGTCTGATGGAGGGTTTGTGGTCACCTCTCGACTGCTGTTCTCACACACACACTTCAACTCGTTCAGTTAGAGCTGTGTGTTATATAGTTAAGGGGGTCGCACACCGGACGAGAAGCGCAGCGCCACGTCTTTAAAATTCGAACACATTATTCTCTATGAGTGTACACACACCGGCGGCGCCATTCGGCGTCTGTCCGCAGCGCCCAGCTACGGCTCAGGACCGTGTTCAACATCCTGCCGCGCCACAGAGCGCCATTTACATAGTTTTATATTAAATGTACATTTATTTGTCTCAAATCGTCGTTAATGTATATACTGACTTCACCCTGTGCTGCAATATACATTTAGTTTTACAGAAATTTACAGAAATCAGCTGCGTGGATGAAAACTGCTGATGTTATCGGATTTTCAGGTGATATTCTCAATTCATTCGGTTAACGGACGCTCTGAGGTAAAGTGTTCACTGTTCAGACTACAGACTTAGCAACGATTGTATTTAATTGTACAGTAAAATCATAACATAGTACAGACTTTATCTTAATTACACAATGTCCTTAAACATAACAATATTGCTGGCCATAAACTGAGAAAGTGCGCGTCCAGTGTGCGATACCTCGAGTTGTCCTAGACGCGACGTGGCGTGGCGCTGCGCTTCTCGTCCGGTGTGCGACACCCTTTACTCTACTGAAGATCAAGAGAACTGCTCTCAGTCCATCTGTCCAGTGCTACTGTGACAACATCACCCTCCTCTGTGATGTCACGGGGTCAGTCAGAGTAGAGTAGAGTACAGTGTAGAGTACAGTGTAGAGTAGAGTAGAGTACAGTGTAGAGTAGAGTAGAGTAGAGTACAGTGTAGCGTAGAGTAGAGTAGAGTACAGTGTAGAGTAGAGTACAGTGTAGAGTAGAGTAGAGTACAGTGTAGCGTAGAGTAGAGTACAGTGTAGAGTAGAGTAGAGTACAGTGTAGAGTAGAGTAGAGTACAGTGTAGAGTAGAGTAGAGTACAGTGTAGAGTAGAGTAGAGTACAGTGTAGCGTAGAGTAGAGTAGAGTACAGTGTAGAGTAGAGTACAGTGTAGAGTAGAGTAGAGTAGAGTAGAGTACAGTGTAGAGTAGAGTACAGTGTAGAGTAGAGTAGAGTAGAGTAGAGTACAGTGTAGAGTAGAGTACAGTGTAGAGTAGAGTAGAGTACAGTGTAGAGTAGAGTAGAGTACAGTGTAGAGTAGAGTAGAGTACAGTGTAGAGTAGAGTAGAGTAGAGTAGAGTGTAGAGTAGAGTACAGTGTAGAGTAGAGTAGAGTAGAGTACAGTGTAGAGTAGAGTACAGTGTAGAGTAGAGTAGAGTAGAGTAGAGTACAGTGTAGAGTAGAGTAGAGTACAGTGTAGAGTAGAGTAGAGTAGAGTACAGTGTAGCGTAGAGTAGAGTACAGTGTAGAGTAGAGTACAGTGTAGAGTAGAGTAGAGTACAGTGTAGCGTAGAGTAGAGTACAGTGTAGAGTAGAGTAGAGTACAGTGTAGAGTAGAGTAGAGTAGAGTACAGTGTAGCGTAGAGTAGAGTAGAGTACAGTGTAGAGTAGAGTACAGTGTAGAGTAGAGTAGAGTACAGTGTAGAGTAGAGTAGAGTACAGTGTAGATTAGAGTAGAGTACAGTGTAGAGTGGAGTAGAGTACAGTGTAGAGTAGAGTAGAGTAGAGTAGAGTACAGTGTAGAGTAGAGTAGAGTGTAGAGTAGAGTAGAGTACAGTGTAGAGTACAGTGTAGAGTAGAGTACAGTGTAGAGTAGAGTAGAGTACAGTGTAGAGTAGAGTAGAGTACAGTGTAAAGTAGAGTAGAGTACAGTGTAGAGTAGAGTAGTGTAGAGTAGAGTAGAGTACAGGTAGAGTAGAGTACAGTGTAGTGTAGTGTAGAGTAGAGTAGAGTAGTGTAGAGTAGAGTAGAGTACAGTGTAGAGTAGAGTAGAGTACAGTGTAGAGTAGAGTAGAGTAGAGTAGTGTAGAGTACAGGTAGAGTAGAGTACAGGTAGAGTAGAGTACAGTGTATAGTAGAGTAGAGTAGAGTACAAGTAGAGTAGAGTACAGTGTAGAGTAGAGTAGAGTAGAGTAGAGTACAGTACAGTGTAGAATAGAGTAGAGTAGAGTAGTGTAGAGTAGAGTACAGTGTAGAGTAGAGTAGTGTAGAGTACAGTGTAGAGTAGAGTACAGTGTAGAGTACAGTGTAGAGTAGAGTAGTGTAGAGTAGAGTAGAGTAGAGTAAAGTAGAGTAGAGTACAGGTAGAGTAGAGTACAGTGTAGAGTAGTGTAGAGTAGAGTAGAGTAGAGTTCAGGTAGAGTAGAGTACAGTGTAGAGTAGAGTAGAGTAGTGTAGAGTAGAGTACAGTGTAGAATAGAGTAGAGTAGAGTAGAGTAGAGTAGAGTAGTGTAGAGTAGAGTACAGTGTAGTGTAGAGTAGAGTAGAATACAGTGTAGAGTAGAGTACAGTGTAGAGTACAGTGTAGAGTAGAGTACAGTACAGTGTAGAGTAGAGTACAGGTAGAGTAGAGTAGAGTACAGTGTAGAGTAGAGTAGAGAACAGTGTAGAGTAGAGTAGAGTACAGTGTAAAGTAGAGTACAGTGTAGAGTACAGTGTAGAGTACAGTGTAGAGTACAATGTAGAGTAGAGTACAGTACAGTGTAGAGTAGACTAGAGTAAAGTAGAGTACAGTGTAGAGTAGAGTACAGTACAGTGTAGAGTAGACTAGAGTAGACTAGAGTAAAGTAGAGTACAGTGTAAAGTAAAGTAGAGTACAATGTATAGTAGAGTACAGTACAGTGTAGAGTAGACTAGAGTAAAGTAGAGTACAGTGTAAAGTAGAGTAGAGTACAGTGTAGAGTAGAGTACAGTGTAGAGTAGAGTAGAATACAGTGTAGAGTAGAGTACAGTGTAGAGTACAGTGTAGAGTAGAGTAGAGTAGAGTACAGTGTAGAGTAGAGTGTAGACTAGAGTAGAGTACAGTGTAGAGTACAGTGTAGAGTAGAGTACAGTGTAGAGTAGAGTAGAGTACAGTGTAGAGTAGAGTAGAGTACAGTGTAAAGTAGAGTAGAGTACAGTGTAGAGTAGAGTAGTGTAGAGTAGAGTAGAGTACAGGTAGAGTAGAGTACAGTGTAGTGTAGTGTAGTGTAGAGTAGAGTAGTGTAGAGTAGAGTAGAGTACAGTGTAGAGTAGAGTAGAGTACAGTGTAAAGTAGAGTACAGGTAGAGTAGAGTACAGTGTAGAGTAGAGTAGAGTAGAGTAGAGTAGTGTAGAGTACAGGTAGAGTAGAGTACAGGTAGAGTAGAGTACAGTGTATAGTAGAGTAGAGTTGAGTACAAGTAGAGTAGAGTACAGTGTAGAGTAGAGTAGAGTAGAGTAGAGTACAGTACAGTGTAGAATAGAGTAGAGTAGAGTAGTGTAGAGTAGAGTACAGTGTAGAGTAGAGTAGTGTAGAGTACAGTGTAGAGTAGAGTACAGTGTAGAGTACAGTGTAGAGTAGAGTAGTGTAGAGTAGAGTAGAGTAGAGTAAAGTAGAGTAGAGTACAGGTAGAGTAGAGTACAGTGTAGAGTAGTGTAGAGTAGAGTAGAGTAGAGTACAGGTAGAGTAGAGTACAGTGTAGAGTAGAGTAGAGTAGTGTAGAGTAGAGTACAGTGTAGAATAGAGTAGAGTAGAGTAGTGTAGAGTAGAGTACAGTGTAGTGTAGAGTAGAGTAGAATACAGTGTAGAGTAGAGTACAGTGTAGAGTACAGTGTAGAGTAGAGTACAGTGTAGAGTAGAGTACAGGTAGAGTAGAGTAGAGTACAGTGTAGAGTAGAGTAGAGAACAGTGTAGAGTAGAGTAGAGTACAGTGTAAAGTAGAGTACAGTGTAGAGTACAGTGTAGAGTACAATGTAGAGTAGAGAACAGTACAGTGTAGAGTAGACTAGAGTAAAGTAGAGTACAGTGTAGAGTAGAGTACAGTACAGTGTAGAGTAGACTAGAGTAGACTAGAGTAAAGTAGAGTACAGTGTAAAGTAAAGTAGAGTACAATGTAGAGTAGAGTACAGTACAGTGTAGAGTAGACTTGTAGAGTAGAGTACAGTACAGTGTAGAGTAGACTAGAGTAAAGTAGAGTACAGTGTAAAGTAGAGTAGAGTACAGTGTAGAGTAGAGTACAGTGTAGAGTACAGTGTAGAGTAGAGTAGAGTACAGTGTAAAGTCCAAAGTCCAAGAAAATAGTCCAACGCCGTGGTACAACGAGCACACTCAGGCCCTTAAGAGAGCAGCCAGAAAAATGGAGCGCAACTGGAAGAAAACAAAATTAGAGGTATTTCGGATTTCATGGAAGGAGAGCTCGATTACTTACAGAGAGGCTTTAAAAACTGCTAGATCTGCTTATTTTTCAACCCTATTAGAAGAAAATAAACATAATCCTAGGTATTTATTTGAAACAGTGGCTAAACTAACTAAAAAGAAAGCTTCAAGCCCAGACGTTTCCAAGCAGCACAGCAGTAATGACTTTATGAACTTCTTCACTTATAAGATTGATAATATCAGGGACAAAATTATAACTATGCAACCATCTACTACAGTATCGCATCAGGCAGTGCATTATAGTCTCCCTGAGGTAAAATTTGATTCAATTATTGCTATAGGGGAGGAAGAATTTTGCAAACTCGTTAATTAATCTAAATCGACAACATGTATGTTAGACCCTATTCCGACTAAGCTACTGAAAGAGATGCTCCCAGAGGTCATAGATCCTCTTCTTAATATCATTAATTCATCTTTGTCTCTAGGATACGTACCAAAAACCTTTAAGCTGGCTATGATTAAACCGCTTGTTAAAAAAACGCAACTTGATCCTACAGAATTAGTCAATTACAGGCCGATCTCGAATCTACCTTTTCTGTCAAAGATATTAGAAAAAACATTATCCTCACAACTGTGTTCCTTTCTTGAAAGAAATTATATCTGCGAGGATTTCCAGTCAGGATTTAGACCGTACCATAGTACCGAGACGGCTCTCGTTAGAGTCACAAATGATTTGCTCTTATCATCCGATCGTGGTTGTGTCTCTCTATTAGTGTTACTCGATCTTAGTGCTGCATTTGACACTATTGACCACAACATTCTTTTAAATAGACTCGAACATTATGTTGGCATTAGTGGAATTGCACTAGCATGGTTTAAATCATACTTATCTGACCGTTATCAGTTTGTAGCAGTAAATGAAGAGATGTCTTATCGATCACAAGTTCAGTATGGCGTACCACAAGGCTCAGTACTAGGACCACTGCTGTTCACACTGTACATGCTACCATTAGGAGATATCATTAGGAAACATGGAATTAGCTTTCACTGTTATGCTGATGATACTCAGCTCTATATTTCTTCACGCCCAGACAAAACTTACCAATTCACAAAATTAACGGAATGCATAGCTGATATAAAAAATTGGATGACTAGTAATTTCCTACTACTTAACTCTGAAAAAACAGAGGTTATAATTATTGGACAAAAAACGTCCTCACGTAATAACCTAGAATACTGTCTAACACTTGATGGCTGCTCTGTTAAGTCTTCGTCGTCGGTTAGGAACCTGGGTGTGCTCTTTGATACCAATCTTTCATTTGAAAGTCACGTGTCTAGTATCTGTAAAACTGCATTTTTCCATCTTAAAAATATATCTAAATTACGCCATATGCTCTCATTGACAAATGCGGAACAATTAGTTCATGTTCATGACCTCAAGGCTAGATTATTGTAATGCTCTACTGGGTGGTTGCCCTACACGCTTAATAAACAAACTACAGCTGGTCCAAAACGCAGCAGCTCGAGTTCTTACCAGAACCAGGAAGTATGACCATATTAGCCCGGTTCTGTCAACACTGCATTGGCTGCCTATTAAACATCGCATACATTTTAAAATATTGCTGATTACTTACAAAGCACTAAATGGTTTAGCTCCGCAGTACTTGAGCAAGGTCTTAATGCATTATAGTCCTTCACGTCTATTGCAATCTCAAAATTCCGGCCAGTTGATAATACCTAGAATATCAAAATCGACTGCTGGCGGTAGATCCTTCTCCTATTTAGCACCCAAACTTTGGAACAGTCTTCCTACCATTGTCCGGGAAGCAGACACACTCTGTCAGTTCAAAGCTAGATTAAAAACACATCTCTTTGACCTAGCATTCACTTAATACATTATAGACTTCTATAATTCAATGTTAGGCTGCATAGATTAGGTCAGCCGGAACCGGGAACACTTCCCATAAATCCTGATGTACTCGTTACATCATAAGAAGAATGGCATCTACGCTAATTTTAGTGTCTTTGTTTATCCCCAGGTTTTCCCGCAGCCTGCCGCATCCAGGCCGTATCCAGATCTGATGAAGGACCTTCACCTGGACCCGATGACAACGCAGTGCTGAAGTGCCAACTAGTCTCTCCCTATGGAAGATCCCTTTACCACTCTATAGATAAAGCGTTGTCGGGAAAATTCATTTTGCGTACCTACCCCGAAGTGACAAAATAAAATAAAATTCTGTATCAAAATTTATGAGGAAAGACCAGTACTTTGTTTAGGCTTGGTCTGTAGGGAATTACAAACCTGCGCAAATATATTCAAACGCACATAACTATAGAACCAATTCTTAATGCGCATGTGAACGCCATCAGCGTTTCTCACAGGTTCGCGTTTAAAGTCTGTGTAGAGAGAATTGTGCAGAGTAGAGTAGAGTAGAGTACAGTGTAGAGTACAGGTAGAGTAGAGTAGAGTACAGTGTAGAGTACAGAGTAGAGTAGAATAGAGTAGAATAGAGTAGAGGACAGTGTAGAGGAGAGTAGAGTAGAGTAGAGTAGAATAGAATAGCATAGAATAGAATAGAATAGAATAGAATAGAATAGAATAGAATAGAATAGAATAGAATAGAATAGAATAGAATAGAATAGAATAGAATAAAGTAGAGTACAATAGAAAAGACTAGAGTTTAATAGAATAAAGTAGAATAGAATAGAGTAGATTATAATACAATAAAGTAGAATAGAGTAGCGTAAAAAATAGAGTAGAATAGAGTAGAGTAGCATAGAGTAGAGTAGAGAAGAGTAGAATAGAAGAGTAGCGAAGAGTAGAGTAGCATAAAGTAGAATAGAGTAGAGTAGCGAAGAGTAGAGTAGAATAGAGTAGAATAAAGTAGAATAGAGTAGAGTAGCGAAGAGTAGAGTAGAATAGAGTAGAATAAAGTAGAATAGAGTAGAGTAGAATAAAGTAGAATAGAATAAAGTAGAATAGAGCAGAGTAGCAAAGAGTAGAGTAGAATAAAGTAGAATAAAGTAGAATAGAGTAGAGTAGCATAGAGTAGAGTAGAATAAAGTAGAATAGAGTAGAGTAGCAAAGAGTAGAGTAGAATAGAGTAGAGTAGCATAGAGTAGAGTAGAATAAAGTAGAATAGAGTAGAGTAGCGAAGAGTAGAATAGAATAGAATAGAATAGAATGGAATATCACCACATGGATTTCCTCAAAATCTTTCCCTGTAAATTCAAGCAAGTAATTTTTTTTCCATGACTTTCAAAAAACGTTTATATGTTAACTAAAATTGAAGGAAACATCACTCTAGAGCTAGATAAAATGTCTAATATTCACACAGTATACATTCACTGTGATTTTGCTGGTGATGTAAAATTAAGATGATTAATGAATATTTTCAGGATATTGAAAGGCACTTTTGATCAGTTTGATGATTAGTTTCTGTCTCCTGTGTCGTAGGTATGAAGGTGTTCAGACATATTTTTATAGATCCTTTCTTTTAAAGTTCAGGAGAAACATTGCAGTTAGAGTTGAGGAGCGTGATTCATTTCACTGACCAGCTCAAATTGTTCATTCAAACTAATCTATTTAAAATGACAATGACTACACGTGTTTATATGTTCTATATAATATTTAAATATTTGTGCATGCGTGTGTGTGTGTGTTTGCGCGTGTGTGAGCTTGAGTGTGAGTGTGTGCGTGTGCGTGTGAGTGTGTGTGCGTGCGAGTGAGTGAGTGTGTGTGTGTGTGTGTGTGTGTGTGTGTGTGTGTGTGTGTGTGTGTGTGTGAGTGTGTGTGTGAGTGTGCGTGAGCTGGAGTGTGTGTGTGTGTGTGTGTGTGTGTGTGTGTGTGTGTGTGTGTGTGTGTGTGTGTGTGTGTGTGTGTGTGTGTGTGTGAGAGAGAGTGTGTGTTTGTGTGTGTGTGTGTGTGTGTGTGCGTGTGCGTGCGTATGTGTGTGTGTGTGTGTGTGTGTGTGTGTGTGTGTGTGTGTGTGTGTGTGTGTGTGTGTGCATGTATATGTGTGTGTGGTGAAACAGCAGACAGATCAGGAGGTGATAATGAGCTCTACTCATACAGTGAGTGTGTGTGTGTGTGTGTGTGTGTGTGTGTGTGTGTGTGTGTGTGTGTGTGTGTGTGTGTGTGTGTGTGTGTGTGTGTGTGTGTGTGTGTGTGTGTGTGTGTGTGTGTGTGTGTGATTGAGTGCTGTCACTCATTCTGTCCGTCACCAGCTCTGATCGGCCAAATGGTAAAGATCAAGCGCCTGGCGTGAGCAGACGGGCTCCCAGACGCGCTGATGTCACATCCTGTGGCCCCCGGCCCTGTCATATGACTCAATGCCCCCTACTGAGGGCCCGAGAGGTCCCACACACACACACACACACACACACACACACACACACACACACTCTGTATTCGCACAAACTCATAGTGGTACAAATGTGCGCAAATACATTCCATAATGACACACCGATGCCCAAAGACTGAAGACACAAACACTAATGCAATCCAGACACTTTACCACGGTAAAATCTCTGTTTACACACGCATGAACTGCACAGACACACGCATGAACTGCACATACACACACATGAACTGCACAGACACACACATGAACTGCACAGACACACACATGAACTGCACATACACACGCATGAACTGCACAAACACACGCATGAACTGCACAAACACACAAGAAACTCTTATTTAGCAAATCGGATCAATGTCGTATAACTAGAATGAAGCTGTAGACGATTATCAGGCCCAATTAATGCAGCCAATGGACAACACGGCAAAAAATCATTTTCTTATTCAGTATTTTGTCTTGTTTTTCAGGACAGAATCTGAACGTTCTTAAATCAAGATGCAAGCAAAGGGACATACGATATGAAGTCTTGTCTTCTGGAACATGTTTGTGCTAATGTTTGTTAATTCAAAGAGGGAAAACATTTATTTTTCTGATCCCTATTGATTGATATTTTCTAGTTTTAATAATAATCTCAATTCATTAAAACAAGTGTTAATATCTGCAGTCACTTTGCTTCTTGTATCTTGATTTAAGAATGTTTAAAAGTTTGTGCTGGAAAACAAAAATACAAAGAAAGAAAATCATTTTTATTGCAGTAAACCGACATAAATCTCAAATCTGTGAAATCCGTCTTTACCTTCTGCATGTATTCCTGTGTTCAGATCCACATCAGATCTGTCCTGCGTCGTCCGTCCGCTGATCTGAGGACTCGCCTGGAAACAGAAAACACATTATGTATGAATGAAACCAAATATAAATCAAAACATAAAACATACAAATAAATGAATCAAAAGGTAAAACATTAAATAAATCAACAAAAATGTATCAAAAGATAAAACATAAAAAAATTAACAAATATTTTTTTTAATCAATCAAAACATAAAACATAGATTAACAAACAAACAAATAAATAGATAAAATTAGAAATCAATCAAAAATAAAGCATAAACTAAATAAATAAACATACAAATAAGAAATAAAAATAAATAAACAAAATAAAAATAAACAAGATTTAAAAAGATAAGACATAAAATAACAAAAAAACAATTAACTAAATAAACAAATAAATAACTAAAATTAAATTAAAATCAATTAAAATCTATTTATAATGTAAAACATAATAAACAAAAATCAATCAAAAGATAAAAGATAAATAAATAAAAATTTAAATCAATCAAAAGATAAAAAATAAATAAATAAAAATATATACATAAAAAATCATTCATAAATAAATAAATAAATAATCAAGCTAAAAATAAAACATAAAATGTATTGATTCAAGAAAAAACACACACTTAATAATGTTTTGTATTGCTATAAACATATGCTATTATTGGTTGAACAGCTTCCTTTTCTCTATTAGATCCAGAGCTAATCTGAAGTCTCACTCTCTCATAATTCATAATCATTTACACTCAAATCTATATTTCATATCCATTTACTAACATATTATCCTGTTCCTGTACCTGGCAACACCAAAATCAAGGGTTTGCTCACACACACACACACACACACACACACAGAGAGATAAAATGCACTGTAAGTTGCATCAGCCAAATCCATAAATGTAAATGTAACATAAATGTACTTGGTAAAACGGGTTATTGCAAACCCAAGACTTTAACGCTGCACTTCCTCTGTGAGAGTTTTGGTAGGTAACGTCTGATGCACACGAGTCTGTAATACTTTTCTCAAGTACGTATGAGGAATCGGAGCTCATTATGGACTCTGGAGATGTGTCTATTCATTAGCTTCAAGAGGGTGTCATGCACATGAATTATGCTAACAGGATCTAATTAGCAGATGCAAATGAGGTTAGTCAAAATCGCAGAGAAAAGACAGAAGAAAAGCTCCATGGGAGAGCTGGAGCGCCACAGCCCACGACCGCCCCCACGCTGGGCACCAAATGTGATGGTTCGCCCCTGCTGACACCCTTACAGGAGACCGGACCGAACCATCAACACACAGAGAAGGGTTCGACCCCACGGACGGAGGGAGGACTGGATAAATGGATGATG
>NC_138736.1:40121753-40176753 GCF_965113295.1 Leuciscus leuciscus
AAGAGTTAAAAGGAATAGTCAAACATTCACTCACTTTTAATGATGCACAGATATCATTAAAACCTTTTCATTTATGGAGTCAGATGAAATAATGACAGAATACATATTCAAATGTATTGCATTTAATCAAAAAAATGATTTGCCTTGAGAAAAGATAGTAACACGTAAAGACCTTCCGCGCTGGTCGGATGCTGGACTTTGGGCCGATATCGCGAGCCTACAATTGCATTGATAATAATCCTCAATATATGGATTGCATTAATAATATTGCAATAATAATCTTCAATATAGATTGCATTGATAATAATCCTAAATATTTGGATTGCATTGATAATAATCTTCAAAATATAGACCGCATTGATAATAATCCTCTATATGGATTGCTTGTTTTGCACATTTAACTTATATGAATTGCATGTTTCACAAACACATTTAATATCATAATGGGACACTTTTCAGACTGAAACTAAACATTGTCACTCATAATTTGAATATTGTGAGTGACTTGAGGAAGATTTTGCTTTTAAAAGGAATTATGAAGATAAAGATTTTTAATTTTTAATTTCAACCAAAAATGTAAATTCGGTCATCATTTACCCTTGCGTCGTTCCAATCCTGTATGACTGTATGATATTTTGAAATGTCTTTTTTCTCTCCATACGATGAAAGTCAATGGGGTCCAAATTAAATGATGACTGAATTTTAATTTTGGTGAAAAATCTCTAAAAATATAAAGTGCATGAATTGCAATGCATGTTTAAGGAAATAAATAGATGTAATTATTGATTGATTTCACTTTAACCTAAATCTATTGTACAGTTACTCATACCTTATGACTTAAATTGAATTGAATGAGCATTGAACTGAATTGAACTGAATAACGACACTATTATATACTTTAGACTTGCTTTATAGCTGAATTGAATTTGTTTGATATTTGATGTATTTTGCAACATTAACACTGTTATTTCCATTCTTTACTGTTGCTTTGAAACAATATTGTATAGGATCAGACCTATAGCTGACATCTTTTCTAGTGTGTTTTCTGTAATACTGATGATACAGATATGCATGCAATTGATCTTTGCACCCCCAAAAAGAAAGAAACAATCCTCTCAACCATCTCTGAATCTCCGTGTCGATCTGATTCAATCTCGTGTAGTTGTGCATGAACACCTGAATAAGCAACACGTCTCTCTCTCGATGTGTGCCTGTCATGTGTGTTGCTGTGCGTTTAAAAACACATGCGGTTTGTGGGTAAAGGAGAATCTGGGGGTTGCTACACAACAGATTTGTATTGGAGAAAAAAAAGGACATTAACACCAGGTCTGAGTCCAAACTGGGCCGGCTGTTTCTAGGCTGAGAGGTCCAAATCCTAGAAGCCAAGACCTCTCTCTCTCTCTCTCTCTCTCTCTCTCACACACACACACACACACACACACACACACAGGCAGCATGTTCAGGGAAGATCGCATGTGTCTGGACTCCCGTCATGGCTAACCTACAAGCACAGAAGGAAACGCAAACACCCAACAGACGATCCAAAGCAACACACTCCTGTCATGTGCTGGTGGAATTTCCCCACAGCAGCTGATCTGAGAACAGCCTGGACTTTCTCTCGCACTACACTTCGCTCGTGGGGCAGCGATTAGTAGTCGTGATTCAAAGGACCACGTTAAGTTGGATAGTTTGAGTATAATTAGATACGATGCATCAGAATGAAACAAAAAGTTTAGAAGCGAGTGCTTTGATTTAGTGGATGGATGGATGGATGGATGGATGGATGGATGGATGGATGGATGGATGGATGGATGGATGGATGGATGGATGGATGGATGGATGGATGGATGGATGGATGGATGGATGGATGGATGGATGGGTGGATGGATGGATGGATGGAGGGATGGATTGGATTGGATTGAAGGATGGATGGGTGGATGGATGGAGGGATGGATTGGATTGGATTGAAGGATGGAAGGATGGATGGAGGGATGGATGGATTAGAAGGATGGATGGAAGGATGGATGGATGGATGGATGGATGGATGGATGGATGGATGGAGGGATGGATGGATGGATGGATGGATGGATGGATGGATGGATGGATGGATGGATGGATGGATGGATGGATGGATGGATGGATGGATGGATGGATGGTTGGATTAGAAGGATGGATGAATGGATGGATGGAGGGATGGATGGATTAGAAGGATGGATGAATGGATGGATGATGGATTAGAAGGATAGATGAATGGATGGATTAGAAGAATGGATGGATGGATGGATGGATGGATGGATGGATGGAGGAATGGATGGATGGATTAGAAGGATGGATGAATGGATGGAGGGATGGATGGATGGAGGGATGGATGGAGGGATGGATGGATTAGAAGGATGGATAGATGGATGGATGGATGGATGGATGGATTGATTGATTAGAAGGATGGATGGATGGATGGATGGATGGATGGATGGATGGATGGATGGATGGATGGATGGAGGAATGGATGGATGGATTAGAAGGATGGATGAATGGATGGAGGGATGGATGGAGGGATGGATGGAGGGATGGATGGATTAGAAGGATGGATAGATGGATGGATTGATTGATTAGAAGGATGGATGGATGGAGGGATGGATGGATGGATGGATGGATGGATGGATTAGAAGGATGGATGAATGGATGGATCCATCCCAAAAAAACATTACGTCTATTGAGAGTCCCCATTAAGATAGCTCAGTAAATGAGTGTGTGTCTGTGCGTGCATGTGTGTGTGTGTGTAAGCGGGTCTGTTTATCAGGAGTGCCTGCTGTCATCGGGCCTGTCGGGTGTGTGTGTGCGGCTGCTGGAGACCCATCTGATCAGCGTCTGAAACTGATCTGAGTCCAGTCGACAGGCGGCCCGTCCAGACTGTTTTACACCATCTCAGATAAATACACAGACCTCTTCTGTCCTGCACCTTCAATATTGAGATTCTCCTCATCAAAGACCAGCGATTCGCCAAGCAAGACGCCACTGATGACAAAGACGTCTATAAATGAAAATATGCTATGTTGGGATGAATCAATATGGAAAATTGGGCCTATACTGAAAATTATGTTTTAATATCAGATAACTGATATAATTGACAGGGTTTCTCTTTTTTAGTGATCAATTTCCAGGACTTTTTCTTTTATATATATAAAAGACAACGATCATCTACTAAACTAATATATTCCTCTCTCCAGAAGTATGTAGAAGACATATAGTTTAAGGCCTTAAAGGGATGGTTCGGAGTAAATCAACCTAGGGTCCTTTGCACCATGACCTCGAGCCAAACACCCCCCAGAAGCCTTTTCTCCCTTGGTTGAACACTATTATAGTTAGAGCTTATTAAGAGATATCAGCCGGATGGTTTAGTGCAGGCGCTAATGGATCCAAGGCTGTATCTGGTAAATTACCCCACTAATAATGCCCAGAATGGAACCAAACTTCTCCAGTAGAACAAATAGGTTCTGTACTCATAAAACGAGGCATTGGAAAGTTTGTAAGTACATCAGGAGTTTATTTAAATAACACTTTCCTGATGGCTCATGCTAACGCTAACCCGGACGTCGACGTCACTTCAGTGGTTTGGGAAAAGTCTGTAAAAGTCCTGACAGAAAGCGATGCATAAGGATGTAGTGTAACGACGCACAGTTCTAGGAATGCACTAATATTTTGTTGGTAGTACCAGTAACAATTATTAGTTAACACTAAGTTGTCAACACTTAATTAATAATAATTCGTCATTACACTACATCCTTATGCATCACTGTCTGTCAGGACTTTTACGGATCCATTAGCGCCTGCACTAAGCCATCCGGCTGATATCTCTAAATAAGCTCTAACTTTAATAATGTTCGACCAAGGGAGAGAAGGCTTCTGGGGGGGTGTTTGGCTCGAGGTCATGGTGCAAAGAACCCTAGGTTGATTTTACTCCGAACCATCCCTTTAACTATAAAACCAGCTCTTTGATAATAGTTCTTAATTATACATTATAACAATTCATCAACGACAGCTGTCACAGGCGACGAGCAATCTAAAAGGACCGACTCATTTAACAGCGCTCTGATCATATTCTCGGACATCGAAAGCTTGCTTTTTAAAGTCCGTGTCCTTTGAAGGATGCAGCCTCTGAATGAGACACTTTCTGATCGTTTCTCAGTGGCGTTGATTTAATTTATGATTACAAATAGCTCAGCCCCTCATTCTAAACACGTTCCTGTTTCCCCTATATGCTATATCCCCTATTATGCTATTTTAAAGATTCATAACTGTTTTGGAGTCTCCTACAATACGCATCCAAGGTAAAAAAATAAATTACAAAAAAATACTGTAATCAAGCTGCTCTGTTCTGATTAGTCAGATGACCCAGTCTGCTGTGATTGGTCAGAAACCAACCGCTCATTATCATATCTGAATCTCAGCTCTAGATTCACAGTGATACAAAGAGTAATAATGGCGTAGGTTTTACAGTATCAATTTGATCAAAGTGGATTTGCTTTGTCATCAGAAAACAGCGTCTTCTCCACATGAACAACACGAACCAAACTCTTCCAGTCTCAGATACAACTACAGTGTTTGAGGGCGGGGCTAAGAGACGCTGTTCAGCCAATCAAGACCATTATGCAAATTAGTTCCAAGCCTACACAGGTTCAGTTGGAATTAAGACTGGAATTACTGGCAGTTCAGAATCGATTCTTTCTTTTAGGAGACAAAAACTCAATTTATCTGCTCTTTGATCTGTGAAACTGTGCAGACATTTTACATTCACAAACAGCTGCATCACACACTACATGAAAGGGGATATATAAAAAAACACAATAGTGGCACTTGATCACACAGAATGCACTAAAAGCACGAACATTACTTGTATTCACCCAACGTTATGATCTTCTGATATTTCCACAATCAGCTGAAGTGAGTGCACTGGTTTGAGACAGAGAGGCCTGGGATTCCCTCTCTCTGTGGGGTCAGTTTTAAAGCAATAAACATGTCTTCATAAGCAGCATATGCCTGAGTAGGCTGAGAGTCAGAGAGATGTGTGTGTGTTTCATAGCGAAAGGTGTAAAAACCTCTGACTCACAGAGACGGGCCTGACGGGCTGCTCCTGCGCTTGAACTGCTGTGGAGAAATGTGTCCGCTCGTTCGTCCCGAAGACAGAGCGGGAGAGAGAGAGACTGGAAATGCAGTTTCTGAGTCAGAGCTGGAGATGTGATAAAAGCCCTGCTTGTTCCCGGATAACAGCACTCGTGAGCCGCCGACACCGGGCCGCATGCGGGAGTCACCGCGTGACCCCTACAAAGTGCACAGACACACACACACACACACACACACATGCACTCACACTCTCTCTCTCTCCTCTCACACACACACACACGAGAGAAAAACCTTAGTTAATCTTGGCCAATTAACACGTTTCTCTCAAAACACACTCTGACTGATTTCTGAACCACATCTACTCTGACTCTTTCTGCAATATTTAGTATGCACACACTGCATCGTATGCAAATATTCTGCAAAAATGTTCTTTGCCAAAAATACGTGCAGTATGCAAAGAATAATGTGTCCCACAATGCAATGTGCTCATCTTGCCCTCTTTCAGATTACAGTGTTGTTTTAGTATCGAGATGTGATATATATATATATTTCGATTTCCAGTTCACATTTTTATTTTAGTTAAAGGTTTGGTAATTTTGTGTGTGTGTGTTTTTGTCATTTTTAATAGTTAATGTTTTTTTTCCTTGTTTTTTTTTTTATGGCTATATATTTTTTATTGATTTTTATTTCCGTTTTAGTTATTTTAGTACATCAAGTTGAACTAAATGAAAAATTATTTCAGTTACTATTTATTTAATTTAAAATGTTTATGTTTTTTAGTTTTTTTTTAGTTAACGAACTAGAAATAATTACAGCTGTGATTTTGATACATTATTTATCGAGACTGACAAAAGTTCAGACATTTTTATGTTTGTATATATATATGTTTATATTATATATGTTTATATATTTTTTTAAATCACAATTTTCTCAGATGCAACTCAATTTTTGACAAAATTTCAAGACTACTTTTTATGGACAGATATTATGTACAATAGTGTTCTAACATAAAATATAAATATAATCTAAAAATATCAAACAGAATGTTAGTACCTGTACGTAACGCAAATAAGGGTGTGTGAAAAAATGATATAAAAAATGTGTTGATTCAGGGTTCAATTATTGCCACATTATTAAAATAATTAATAAAAGTCCTACATACCAACTGAAATAAGTGTAAGTTAAAGCACTAAAAATACTGGGGGGAAAACGAAAATAAAAAGAAATTAAACCTAAATAGCAATATTTAACTAATAAAATGACAAAAGCACATAACAAAAATTACAAAAAATGTTGCTGAAAAACTAATTCAAAGTCTTAATAATTACTATAACAGTATATAAATAAAACCTAAATAACACTAGTGCCAGTGTAAATGCGCACACACACATCACTCTTTCTTCAAAGCATGTATCTGTGGCCTGCGCTGTCAAACTTTTAGCACCTGTCATCCTGCGGCCCGCCGGTCGATGTCTTCAGCGTTCTGAGAGGAGAGAGAGATCAGAGGCGAGAAACGGGTCAGGCCCGGCCCGGGGTCACACAGAGGTCAGCTCCGGTTAGGAGGCCAAACCTAAACTAAACGGGACCCGACAGAAACGGTGCTTCACAAATCCGGTCCGTCTCATGCATGAGGTTATCCGTGGAAAGCTGATACTCAGGACTCATCCGTGTGTTTTTTAATGGTATTATGTGGTTCCCTTGGATGAATACAGGAGATGAGATCGAACGTTCCTTCAGCAGACGCGGCCAAACCCGCAGAATATTCAATCCGCAATCTGCATTTGTGCATATACGCACATCTAATCCACTGGCTTTATTGTGTTATTTTGTCATCTTAGAGAGACTGGGCTTCAAAAATATCATGCAATTCCCCAGATGTGCTTTAGAACAAACACCGAATTTCATTTTATTTTGGAAAAGGAGTTTGTTCATGCAAAAGCCATCATGTTCTTCATGCAAAACTATCATATGGCTTTAAAAGATATAGTGCACGAGTTGCTTTTGTTATTTTCGAAACTTGATAGCATCTGTTCACATTGAATGAACAATTCGCAATATATCTTCCTTTCAGGAAGAAGTGTGTAAATAATGGCAGAATTCTAATTTATAATGACAATTTATTACTTTAAATGTTATATTGGCCTTTTAACTGGTAGTACAGTGTGAAAAGGACCAGACTGGATTAAACAGCTGAATTTTCACAACATTAATTATCAAAGAAAAGCATTTTACAGAGGCCTTGATTAGTATTAAAGAGAGTTCACCCAATAATGATTAAAAAACAAATAAATCAATAAATTCTTACACTTATGCTGTTTTAACCCCAACTGCATTTCTTTCTTTGTTTTTCTGTGGAACATAAAAGAAGATATTATGAAGACAAAACAACTTTGGACCCCATTCACTTTCAATGTGTGCACGAAAATACCCACTGAAACATGTTTCAAAATATCTTGTTTTGTGTTCTATAGAAGAAAGAAAGTCATATAGTGAGTAAATGGTCACAAAGTTCAAATTTTTGACTGATTTACTCCTTTAAATGACATTTGGTTGATAAAAAGGGGTGAAACAGAGAGAAACTGGACAAGATTAACGGGTCTAAAACTCACATCGCCCAACATATCAGAGAACATGTACAAAAGTCATTATTTACTCACTGTCATGTTGTTCCAATCCAGTGTGCATTTCTTTTTCACAGAAACATCATTGGACCCCATTGACTTTCACTGTATGGACAAAACAACAGACATTTTTCTTATAATCTTCTGTGTTTTTAACACAAAAAAGAAAGTCATGATGGCATTATGAGATGATTTACTCCTTCAAATGTTATGGTTGGTCTTTTCACTTATAGTACAGTAGGAAAAGGATAAGACTGAATGAAAAAGAGAGAAACTAAAACAATCACCATTTACTCAGCATCATGACTTTCCAATTTTCTTTCATACATACATTTCATACATTTATTTTTGTGAACAAACTTAAACTGTGGAAAGCAACATGGACTTTTACTGCATGGACAGAAAAGCATTTCTCATATCGTATTTTAAGCAGAAGAAAGTCACAGAGGTTTGGAAGGAGTAAATGATGACAGAACTGGCACTTTCGGGTGAACTCTCCCTTTCAGCGTTGATTTGTTTGAGGCTTGTGTTACGTGGAGTCCAGGAACATTTAGGGGTCACTTGACGTTACTGAACATTTACACAAAAAGCTCTGACAGCAAACAGGCATCGGATACTCAATGAGCGCTGACTGAAAACACTGACATTCATCTCTTTAAAGAGCGAGTGTCACTGACCTTCATGTGCAAATAAATCCTGATCCCAGAAAACAGGGAACGTTCTCCCAAAGTTATGAACAAACGTTCTTCCAGTAACATTAATGCGCTTGTTCAAAGTTATCTGGTCTTTGATATTATTCCTCAAAACGTTAGCACAAATCGTTCATGGAAGTTTGTTTTCTGAAGCGTTTCAGTTGGAATGATCGTCTAACATTTTTTGAATGTTACTTGTTTCGGAATGTCGGAATGTTCAGAGAACATTCAAATGTAACACTCTCATAATGATGGCAGAATGGAATGTTCTCTTAACATTCGTTTAACTTTTGATTTCTTTAAACTGGACGTTCTGAACGTTCTGAGAACATTCAGAGATGACGTTTAAATGGGAACGTTATTTAAAGGGATAGTTCACCTAAACATTCTGTCAGTAATTACTCTCCCTCATGTTGTTCCAACCCCGTAAGACTTTCGTTCATCCTCGGAACACAAATGAAGATATTTTTGATGAAATCTGAGAGCTGTCTCACTCCTCCGTAGGCTTCTAGGTAATCGATATCTGCCATCCCAGAAAGTTAGTAAAGACATCGTTAAAATAGTCCAAGTGACTACAATGACTCAACCTTAAGTTTATCAAGCGACGAGAATACTTTTTGGGCGAAAAAATAAAATAAAATACCGACTTTATTCAACTCTTCATGTTCTTCTGTGTGTTCCTCTGAGTGAGTTCACGTATTGTAACAGCGCAGCGCTTCTGGGTTGTACGTCAGAACGCAGGCTCAATATTGGCCAGCATCACACGCATCACACACATGACAGCCAATCGTGAACCTGCGTTCTGACGTACAACCCAGAAGCGCTGCGCTGTTACAATACGTGAACTCACTCAGAGAAACACACAGAAGAACAAACTAAATAAACTAAAAAGTTGAATAAACTAAAAAGTATTCTCGTCGCTTGATAAACTGAAGGTTGAGCCACTGTAGTCACTTGGACTATTTGAACAATGTCTTTACTAACTTTTCTGGGATGGCAGATATCGATTACATAGAAGCCAATGGAGGAGTGAGACAGCTCTCAAATTTCATCAGAAATATCTTCATTTGTGTTCCGAGGATGACCGAAAGTCTTAGGGGTTGGAACAACATGAGGGAGAGCAATTACTGACAGAACTTTCATTTTTGGGTGAGCCTTTAATATTGTTCTCAAAACGTTGGCACAAATTGTTCATGGGAGGTTTTTTAGTTGGATGTTTGTCTAATATTTATTTGACTTGTTTCGGAATGTCGGAATGCTCAGAGAACATAACATTCTCATAACGATTGCAAAATGGAATGTTCCCTTAACGTTGGTTTTAAAACTGGACGTTCTTAGCACATTCAGAGATGCCGTTCTCCTCTGTGTGTTGTCTGGGACATGGCAGACGAGAGCAGGTGAAAGCAGACGCGAGCGCAGACGAAACACACTAATGGCTCAGTTTCTCAGCTCGCCTCCCGCCGCGGCTCTCAGCATCGAGATCCTCTAATGAGACGTACGGCGTTAATCCTGTCAACGGCGTTCATGAATCTAGCGCCGAGCAAAGGCTTCAGCGGCCGATCGCATCATAAAGCAGGAATGCAACGCTTTCATGTGCTGATGGACTCTGACAACAGTTCCTTCCCCTCGAAGGTGACCCCTGACCTCTGGCCACCGGGGGTCACTCAGCTTTTATGGGTGGCCACAGAACATGGCGAACGGGTCAGAACGGGAGCGGGTTTACGAGGAAACGTAAACTTTGGGCTGCGTTGGAATGAATCTATGCGTACGAGCCGTAATTCAACTTTATTTGGTTTTCTGGTAGTCTTGAGAGATGGAAACGCTCCTCTAAAACCCATCCGTGCTCCTCGTGACTAAGAGTGCTGCGCTTTTATCGGCTGTTTTATGGAGGTTTGTACAGTCGTCTGTGAAATACACCTAGCAGTAAAATATAACGCTAATGAATGAAACTAATGTAATGACTCTGCAGGAAATTGCTAAATAACATTTCACTCAGTGAAGATTTTTAATAATGACAGATAGATAGATAGATAGATAGATAGATAGATAGAGGGATGGATGGAGGGATGGATTGGATGGATGGAGGGGTGGAGGGATGGATGGATGGATGGATGGATGGATGGATGGATGGATGGATGGATGGATGGATGGATGGATGGATGGATGGAGGGGTGGAGGGATGGATGGATGGATGGATGGATGGATGGATGGATGGATGGATGGATGGATGGATGGATGGATGGATGGATGGATGGATGGATGGATGGATGGATGGATGGATGGATGGATGGATGGATGGATGGATGGATGGATGGATGGATGGATGGATGGATTGATGGATGGATGGATGGATGGATGGATGGATGGATGGATGGATGGAGGGATGGAGGGATGATTGGATGGATTGAGGGATGGACTGGATGGATGGATGGATGGATGGAGGGGTGGATGGATGGATGGATGGATGGATGGAGGGATGATTGGATGGATTGAGGGATGGACTGGATGGATGGATGGAGGGGTGGAGGGATGGATGGAGGGATGATTGGATGGATTGAGGGATGGATGGATGGATGGAGGGGTGGAGGGGTGGATGGATGGATGGATGGATGGAGGGATGGATGGAGGGATGATTGGATGGATGGAGGGGTGGAGGGATGGATGGATGGATGGATGGAGGGATGGGCTGGATGGATGGATGGATGGATGGAGGGATGGACTGGATGGATGGAGGGGTGGAGGGATGGATGGATGGATGGATGGAGGGATGGGCTGGATGGATGGATGGAGGGATGGATTGGATGGATGGATGGAGGGATGGACTGGATGGATGGAGGGGTGGAGGGATGGATGGATGGATGGAGGGATGGGCTGGATGGATGGATGGATGGATGGATGGATGGACTGGATGGATGGATGGATGGACTGGATGGAGGGAGGGATGGAGGGATGGACTGGATGGATGGACTGGATGGATGGACTGAATGGAGGGATGGATGGATGGATGGATGGATGGATGGATGGATGGATTGGATGGATGGATGGATTGGATGGATGGATGGATGGATGGATGGATGGATTGGATGGATGGATGGATGGATGGATGGATGGATGGATGGATTGGATGGATGGATGGATGGATGGATTGGATGGATGGATGGATGGATGGATTGGATGGATGGATGGATGGATGGATGGATGGATGGATGGATGGATTGGATGGATGGATGGATGGATTGGATGGATGGATGGATGGATGGATGGATTGGATGGATGGATGGATGGATGGATTGGATGGATGGATGGATCTAACGAGGTGTTGACATCAGTTTGAGGGTAAACATATGTCCAGTCTGTCATCATCTGACCTCAGTAACGGAGCCGCGGTTTGATTCGAACATTTAGCGACGGCAGCGCAAGGCCTGCGCTCATACACCACTGTCACGTCACGAGTGCATGAGGAGGAGAGACATGACAGGTCAAAGGTCACGTGTGCATGAAGAGTAGTGACACAACAGGTCAAGGTCACGAACGCCTGGACGGTGACTGTCCAGATTAATAGCGAACAATATAATTTTCAGTATTTTTCATTTATTTTGCTATTTAAAATACATGTATATCTAGTCCTTTTAGGCCTTTTTATTGCCTGCCAATCAAAAATCATTATTCTAATCAGTAAAAGCATGTTTTTTTCCCTTCATGTTTGTATAAATTGTAAAGTTTAAAACAACTGCAGACATGCTTTTAAGAAAAAACATTTATAATATTAATTATAAGCTTGATCTATACAGCACCTACTAAACAATATTTACAAAGTTATGTTATTCATTTTTCATGTACATAAATAAGTGTTTAATGTGCATTTCATACCACAGCAGAAGTCTATGTGGTGTTTTTAATATGCTTTAAGATTAAGACAAACCATGTGTAAATTCATAAGTCGACAGCATTGCTGAGTATTTCCTCCTTAAAACTGCAGTGAACCAAAGACAGTCTCAAACACACACTTTGAAATCGCTGGTGTTTCTGACGTCACAAACTACCTTGTAACCAATCAGATCAACGTGTGATCGTCAACCAGTGGATCTCTGAGCTGAGCGAGTGAGTGGAGGCGGGGCTCATTTACATATTCATAGAACAGTGCATACTAAATGAGGCAAGGGTGTCGAGTTACATTCAAGATATTTTAAGGCATAAAGAAATTTTTTCAAGCTTAAATATGTAATTTCGTTGATCAGAGATGAGTTTTAAGGGATACAATCATGGACTTCAAATCAGTGTGACTGACCCAGATCTGTGTGAACTGCACTGAAAGGCGCTGAAAATACTCACAGTTTGCGTTTGGAAAATTAAAAATGTGTCGTGATTCTTCAAGATCCCAAATCTTCCACCAAAGCCTCCGAGAGTTACAAAAGAACATTTAAGACTATTACCGTCCCTTATGTATCTGTCCCGTCTAAAAGCACAGTATTGATTTTGAGTGACCCTGATTCACCCGCAGCCTTTCGCCCGACTCTCTCTCTCTCTCTCCGAGCGAGAGAGAGAGAAAACAAGGGAGGGAAATAAAGACTGGGTGGCATTTCCAGTCAATAATAAAATGAGAAAGACGCTTTCAGAGGCGGAGGAGTGTTGAGGGGACGCGGCGGGGCCCTCGGGGGCCGAAACAGACATCTTGCGCCTGGTCACCGAGGTCCCAGACCGGAGAGGACAGCAGACTCTTATTTCCTCCTCAGGCTGGCAGCCAATCAGTTTCCAGCTGAGTTCCAGCCCCCCTCTCTGTCTTTTCACAGATTTTTAGCCCCTTTTCCCCAAATTCTTCACACATCTCTAGATTGCACACATGCAAACACACATACACACACACATCCCCTGCTCATAACACACATCTGCACACGGGTAATACAGTATTATGAAGCGTAAATATACAAAGCAATAAAACAAAGCAACTTGCAAATTTCCAGATTGAAGCTGTTGATTTAAGGAATAATGTGAAAACATTAGGATGCATATATGATTGGCTAATAAAGCAATAAATTAAAGCAACTTCTGAATCAAGCTTTGCTATTTTTCATTACATTCATATAATCTTCCAGCTTACATATACTATAAACTTCCAGATTTCAATTTGAAGCTGTTGATTTAAGGAATAATGTGAAAACATTAGGATGCATATGATTGGCTACATAAAGCAACACAATAAAGCAACTTCCGAATCAAGCTTAGATTTCATCAAATCTGAATGAAGCTGCAAATGCTGTTGATTTAATGAATAATGCAAAAACATTTAAATGGCATTATGATGCATATGACTAAAGCCTCTCATGCACTTTCAAAGCTTATTTTATCATCGGCATTAATTAATCTTTTAATTTCACGGCAGCAACACTCTTAAAAATAAAGGATCCAAAACGTTCTTTTTTTTTAGTGATCAACATTTACAAAATCTAAAGAACCTTTTGTGGAATTGGAAGATTTTGTATGGAACCATCGATGCCATTAAAAAGCCTTTATCTTTACGAGTGTGTAAATGCTGGTCTGAAAGCTGGAAGCAGAACTCAGTATTCTGCACGGAGAACTCGTTCTCATCTCAATATTCCTCTTAGCTGGGAGCTAATCCTTGTGAATCTCACACCTTAAAAACTACAAGGCACTTGGGACCCGGGATCTGTCAGGTGAGAACGCATAATCATTCCTGTGTGTGTGTGTGTGTGTGTGTGTGTTTCGCAGGTGCTCTGTGTGGATCGTCTTTACATCACACCTTCTCATACCATCAATTGAGATCATTTCAGGATTTGATTTCATAATTTAGACACAGCGACTGAGCTGAAACGACGAGGCGACGTGAGCCGGAGTCTGAATCAAACTTTGCTTTTCATTGCATTCATAATGAATGAGTATGAACTTCCAGATTTGAATATTGGATTCTTGATTTAAAGTCGGCATGAAACAGAAGTTGCGCTAGTCTTTTCTTCTCTATTGTGCCGTAACGCTTCTGGAACAAGAACAAATGTGGGCGGGGCTTGATTTTGTCAGTGGGAATTGATTGGATGGTTGTGCTTTCCTATTGGCTGATCTCATGTGAGTGACAGGTTGCCCCGCCCACATCATGAGAGAAGAGAAGATGCTGTTATTCTGATTCAAGATTACCAGGAACATGAATTTAAAACAATAATGATGTGCACGGATAAACACTGCAATATTCCATTACAAAAACACGAATCATTGATTTTGATTTCATGGTGACTTTAAGGAAAAATGTGTCTTTTCTTACACATGAGAGCTGGGCACATGCGACCCTAAAATCATATTAGTATTAATAATATCTCCTTTAAAGCTAATCAAATTAGGTCAGGTGGACCAAATATGTATATTTCAAGTGTGAATAGGTTAATGGTTGACAGTGTTATTTTTGAGTAGCCTAATATAATCACAACCTGTGACTTATTAAATGTATCACAGACTCTCTTTAATTTAGCATGCAGCCCATGGCTGTCATCAAGGAGTTTTAATTACAATGCCGAGCTAAAGAGAGTCAGTGGATGGGTTTGATGAGGACACCCGGTGGGTTTTTCATTAAAGAGCGCTCGCGCTGAGCGTGTGACCCTTTCCGGGTAACCGACCATTATCGCCACCCGGTCCGCGTGGTTCCGTATCGTTATAAAGAACGCAAAGCAGCGATTCCGTGCGTTTGTCCCTCTCTCTCACTCTCTCTCTCTTTTATCAGATTTGAGGTACAGAAGGGTTTTAATAAGGCGGTGTCTATCCGCCCGGCTGTCTCTTCCTTCTCGATCACCGGTTCCTTCACACGGAAAAATAATTGGCCGGTTTCCCTGAGCTTGGAAAGAGGTTGAGCCGGGTGGGATTTGCCTTTCCCCCGCCCCTCTCTTTTTATAACCACCGCCTGATGATAAAGACAATCAGATATTACCTTATGGTGAACTGGGGCTCAATTGTTTTTCCATCTGTTGACCTGGGTGGTGTTTTCTTTTCCTTTTTTTTTTTTCCTTCTTTTTTTCGCGTTTTGAAAATGTGTTCAGACATTGTTTGCATCGTGCATACGTTTTGATAAATACAACCTGCGTATTTCGAGCTCAATTTCACAATTTTAAATAACGCAATGTTTCGCTTTGAAGATTTAAACGTAGGCTATAATAATAATAAATGCATGGTGTTTAATAAACAAATACGACTATTTTATAAATAAAGACTTTGTTCAGTAGCTTAAAGCAGTCATTTATGATTATTATTATTATTTAGGAATTATAAACATCAATTAAACTTTAATTAATAGATTTATCCCTTTTTATTATTATTTCTGAAATTAAGTAGGCTAAAAAAAATGAATAAATGCACTTATTATATTTACTCTAACAAAAGAAAAATATATATAAATATAGGCAATTTATTTTAAAAACTGAGTATATTTGTATTTATAGGCTACTGTTATTAAAGGTGCAGGTTTTTTAAGAACTCCTCAGGTGACGCAAGCGCGCGCGCCTCGCTCACTCACTCACCTCGTGCACGCTGAAAACATTCTCCTGCAGGGTTTCGTCCGAATCATGAAGACGCTGAAACAGAGTTCACAGTAGAAGTACACATTAGAACACGTAGATTAGGCACCTAAATATGTAAATACACAATACGTTTTTTAGACGGGGAATGCTTTGGGTAAATGCACGTTAAAATCTCACGGAATTTGTGAACGTTTACTTGTGCGTGAACAGAACTTACACTGCGGCTCGAGCTCGTTCAAATCTGAGCGCTTTCTGGACTCCAGTGCTGAAAAGATTGAGCCCATACACACTGAACCGGAGAGGGGTGAACTTTAACCCCCGCGACACGAGCAACTCAAGGCATGGCGGTGCTGACTGACAGTCTGTGGTGAGTTTGCTTTCCTCATTAATCGTTTGTTAATTATTTGGGTTGCCAAGTTCAGTCGAGCTCAAGTGTATTTAGATCAACCGCTCTCAGGTCAGCCTGGAGGACTCGTTAATTGTTTTGTTTTCAGTGCATCAAAAATGGGTGTCAATCCACTTCCAAGTTCCTCAGTGGGTTCAATGTCAGTCTCAAATTAACACTCATTAATTGGCTTGAAGCGAATTTTGAAACGTTCTATGATAAGTATGTTTTTAGTCAAAACCTAGATGCATTCCAAGTAAATATAAAACACATTGTTATTATTAATAATAATAACACCCACTTACCAGGGCCAGGTGTTTAAATCAATACAAAAATCACTCTTAAAAATGTAGGTTCCAAAAAGAGGGTTTTCGATGCAATATAGAAGAACCATTGGTTCCCCAAAGAACCTTTCAGTGAAAAGCTCTTAAGAAAAAAATGTTTTCCTTATAAGTGTACAAAACATTTTAATAATCTAAAAAACCTTTTTTCCACTATAATGAACCTATAACTCAAAAAAAAAAAGCTGGGTTGTTTCAAAACGTTTGGGTCAAATATGGACAAACCCAACCGTTGATATAAAATTATGTGAATTTTTTTTAAACCCGGCTGGTTTTGTCCACATTTAACCCAAACATCGTTAAAACAACCCAGCTTTTTTGTGCAATGGAAAGGGTTTCATTGATGCTAAAGGTTTTTGGAACCATCATTATTTATTTAAGCGTGTAGAAGCCTTAAATAAATAAAAAAGAGAAAGTGATATGTTTTTAATAGTAGGCATATTAAAACGAAAGCCTCTGAGCCAATGAGAAAATGGTCAGAACGCACGAATTGCAAAGGCTCCGCCCCCTCGAGTGAGATGGAATATATAAACTCTCTCAAACAATTCTGTCACTCACAGATTACAGTTGAAAATCCGGAGGTGTCGCTTTAGAGGTCAAACTGCGGGGCGCACGGAGCCTCGTCCTGGTGTGATCTACTTATTGATCTCGACCAGCTTTTGATTGATCCTCATCCCCGTATCAGTGTATTGAAGAATGCAGTTAGAAAGCATCCTCCCTGGCGCATCTGTAAACTTACCCAAGACCTTCTATAACCTGTCGACGTCCTCCGAGAGCACCAGCAACAGCCCGGGGTCAACGCAGATCGATTTTCAGGACATGGACCGGACAGATTCCGAGCAGAGCTCCGGTGCCAAGAAGTTCTTAAGTGGCGGGAACACGCTGATGGATGAGGCGGACACCGAGAGCTTCACCGGGACTAAAGCAACAGCGGCAGCCGCTGCACCGGACGCGCGGAAAACTTCTCCGGTAATCGGTGGAGATGACGAGCTGTCCAGCGCGCGCCGCTACAACATCGACGAACTTGGCACTGATCGTTATTTCATATCATCTTCCCAACCGAGCTCCGACGTGACCAACCCGTGCTCTCTCTTCCCGTACGGGGGCCAGACCGGCTCGGTGTACAGTGGCTCGAACGGGTCCAGGTATTCGTCTTCTCTGCATTACGGCTCGGTTCTTCCACCCGCCGGGTTCTCATCCGCCGTGTGCGCCAGTCGGAGTCAGTTTGGAAGCGGCTATCAGTTCGGACAGGGTCCCGGGTGCCTGTACCCGTCCTATCCCGGACCGGGCTCCAGTTTGAGCTCGATGCCCATCCCGGGTTCGGGCTCCGCGACCAGGGCGCAGGTGTACCTGTGTAACAGACCGCTGTGGCTCAAATTTCACCGCCATCAGACTGAGATGATCATCACCAAACAGGGCAGGTAATGTCGAGAAGTTCATGAGCTCACTCTAAAAAAACTAAACCGCTGGGTTGTTTCAACACGTATTTGGGTCGAATATGGACAAATCCAACCGTTAAGTTAATTGTAATTTTTAAACCCAACGGTTGTTTTTAAATTCAAATTTTAAACCCAACGGTTTCAAATTCAAATTTTAAATCCAACGGCTGTTTTTTTTTTTTCATATTTGACCCAAACATGGGCTGAAACAACCCAGCGTTTTTTAGAGGGCTGATTTTGCAGAAAAAAGAAAAAATGCTGTTAAACTTTTGCTTTAAAATGATTAAGTAATTTAGAACATAAATGTATAATAATTTAGAGCGTGCATGGTTTAAAATGTAATTTTAACAGGAAAAAACGTGCAACATTTTAATAAAATTATAAGATGTATTTTAATAACGAATATTCCTTTCGAATCCGTCATTCTTAATTATTTATTAATAATCATATTCGCAGGCGAATGTTCCCCTTTCTAAGTTTTAACATCACTGGACTGAACCTGACGGCGCATTATAATGTGTTTGTGGAGATTGTTCTGGCCGATCCGAACCACTGGAGGTTTCAGGGCGGGAAATGGGTGACCTGCGGGAAAGCGGACAACAACATGCAAGGTGAGGAAAGAGTTTCAGCAACATGACAACATGTTATTTCTACAGTTAAACGTGTTGTTAGGGGGTTTTTCTTCTCCTGGAAAATATAAATTAAATTTAACTCGAGTAGGATATGGCCTTTATGATCAAATGCAGCCAAAAACTAAATTAGATATTTGTTGTTTTTTTATCTTGAGTGGGATTTTAATCTTTCGATGTTGGTATAAAAAAAAATTGGTTAGATATATAGAATCTTCCGTAATATAATTATGAATGTATGATTATTGCCAACGACGCGTGAAATTCAACGAATTAATTCAAACAATTTGAAAGCTAAAACGAACGTTATGGTTTGTGCGCGCGATTGTTTTTATTACCTTATTTAAATTTCGATATTTTTTCACACTTTAACATGTCATTTCGTTTTAAAATGAAAGCAGTTTCAATGCAATGAAAGAAGTTTCGCATTTAATATGAGCGATTTGCAGCGATGACACGCGGGGGTGGACGTGTTATTCTCCTATGTGTATTAGAATTATTCAAAACAAATCGCTCTTAGTCATGATGCATCTGTTTTACACCAGTGCAAAAGTTCTCAGCTTTATTTAGCCCAACTAATAATTTAATAAGACAAAACATTAATGTTCTACATGTGTTTTTGTGTAGGAAACAAGGTTTATGTTCACCCTGAATCACCAAACACTGGGGCACACTGGATGAGACAAGAAATATCATTCGGGAAACTGAAGCTAACCAACAACAAGGGTGCAAATAACAACAATACTCAGGTAATCCAAATCACTCTGTTAAAGAAGTTGAGCAGTGCTCTATGTTCATGTGTTAGGTTCAATTGTGGATGGAAAACATTATAGACACGCGTGAACTTCATTGTTTATTAGACTTTTTTTTTGTTGCAAAAAAACCAAACAATGCTGGAGAGCAATGTTCTTAAACTCTGAATGCATTTAGCATATTAACGGAAAACCTTTGAATAGTACTTTATTTTGAATGTATTTTAGTTCATGTTGCAGCGGTCTTGCACATTTTAAAGATGAGTGTGTGTGGAAGTTTCTTCAGGTCTTCGGTGTGGGTTTGACACCTACAGCAAACGCTGGCCATGAACTCTGCACAAACAATGACGCTGTGTGTGTGTGTGTGTGTTAAAATAGATGATCGTCCTCCAGTCCCTGCATAAGTACCAGCCTCGACTGCACATTGTGGAGGTGACAGAGGATGGTGTGGAGGACATGAGCAGCGAAGCCAAAACCCAAACCTTCACCTTCCCAGAGAACCAGTTCATCGCTGTAACGGCTTACCAGAACACCGACGTAAGCAGAAACACAGCCACAGCTCCTTTCAGCCACTTCTGCTTTTGTGCCGCTTCTCAACTCCTCGTCTTTGTGTTTAATTGCAGATCACACAGCTTAAGATCGACCACAACCCCTTCGCAAAAGGCTTCAGGGACAATTATGATTCGTAAGTGCCTTTCGAACAACCGTCCCTGACTGAGAAGTGCCAAACACATTATTGCTGACTGAATTATGAAAACAGCCCAAAAATATGAGGGTGTTCCTTTCGTTCACTACATTTTATAAACGATGACTCTCAAACCTTTCTTTTTAACAAAAACATTGGACATTTTTTGTAAGGTACATGAGTCTGGTTTCATTCTGTGTGTGTTTATGCTACAGTGCAGACTTGATCAAATCCAGTAGTATGAATACTGGTAAAGTAGGACTTTGGCATTATGGTAACACTCAAATATAAGGTTCCATTAGTTGATGCATGAACTAAATTTATTTAACAATGAGCAATTCGTTACAGTATCTACTAAAAACTTTAATGTTCGTTCATGTCAGCTCTGGTCCATTAAATACAACTTTTAATTCTAGTAATGTATTAGTAAATGTTGAAATTTAAGAATTATTATTCATGGTTCATACTAATGTAAAGTGTTGCCATTTATATTTGCATATTACATTATACAATATTTCTGTAGTGAAGATCTTTAGATTTAGCAAGGTTTCCCAAAGAACCTTTCAGTGAAAAGTTCTTAAAATATATATATATATATATAATATTTTTATAATCTAAAAGACCTTTTTCCACTATAATGAACCTTTCACTCTAAAAAATGCTGGGTTGTTTCAACACACGTTTGGGTCAAATATGGACAAACCCTGATTTAAAATTAAGTGGAATTTAACAGTTTGTTTTTAAATTCAAATTTTTATTTTTTTAACCAAACCGTTTTTAAATTCAATTTTTAAACCCAACTGTTGTTTTTTTCCATATTTAACCCAAACATCAGTTAAAACAACTCAGCATTTTTTGTCCAATGGAAAAGGTTTTATTGATGCTGAAGGTTTTTGGAACCATCAATATTTATGTAAGCATGTAGAAGCCTTAAATAAAAAAAAGAGAAAGTAATGTTTTGAATACAGGTAAAGTGGGACTTCATGCAATATGGTAACACTTCAATATAAGGCTCCATTAGTTAATGCATTAACTAAAATGATCTAACAGTGAGCAATTCATTACAGTATCTACTAAAACTGTTAGTTCATGTCAGCTCAGGTTCATTAAATAATATGAACAGATACAACTTTTAATTCTAGTAAATGTTAAATGTTTTAAGAATTATTATTCATGATTAGTCGCCTACTAATGTAAAGTGTTGCTATTTATATTTCTACATTGAATTATAAAAAAAGAGAGGGAGAAAGTAATATGTTTTGAATAAAAGTAAAGCAGGACTAACACTTCAATATCATGTTCCCTTAGTTAATGCATTAACTAAAATGATCTAATAGTGTGTCTACATTGACTCTTGTTAAAGAATGCAATGCGACAAATCGCTAACAGTCTCTCTTTCTCTCTCTCTCTCTCTTCTCTCAGGATGTACACGGCTCCAGAGAGCGACAGACTGACGCCCTCTCCTACTGATTCTCCGCGGTCGCACCAGATTGTCCCCGGCGCCCGCTATGCAATGCAACCCTTCTTCCAAGACCAGTTTGTAAACAACCTGCCACAAAACCACCGCTTCTACGGCAGCGAGCGCGCCGTGCCGCAAACCAACGGCCTGCTTTCCCCTCAGAGCGAAGACTCGGCCTCCGGCGCGGCTTCGGCTCAGCGCTGGTTCGTAGGGCCCGTCCAACAGAGCAGTGCATCCAGCAAACTGGACCTGTCCTATGACAGCGAGTACTCGGCGTCCAGTCTCCTGCCGTACGGCATTAAACCGCTTCCGCTGCAGAGTCCTCACGCGCTCAGCTACTACCCCGACTCCGCCTTCGCGTCGATGGCGGCCGGTTGGAGCAGCAGGAGCTCGTATCAGAGGAAGATGACCACCGGCTTGCCCTGGTCACCTCGACCGAGTCCTCCGGCCTACACCGACGACCTGTTGACCTCTAAAGACAAGCTTCAGGACGAGGGCTCCACCTCGGCCCCGACCGCCGGCTCCACCGCCCCCTGGATGGAGGCTCCGCCGGTTCTGAAGGTCGTCGACTCGGGCGACGCAAGCGGATACGCCATGGCATGTAAGAGGAGGCGCGTTTCGCCCGGCGGATCCAGTACGGACGCTTCGCCCACTATAAAGTGTGAGGACTTGAGCTCGGAGGAGTACAACAAAGAGAGCCATAAAGCCATGGGTTATTACGCCTTCTATACAAGCCCTTAAGAACTGCTTTCCAGATAATTTATCAATTCTCTCTTTATCTCTTATTTTGTTTGAAGTGATCTATGTTGTGTTTTTAATCTTTTAATCTGCAAGTGCCAAAGCTTTTGTGCCACCCCAGTTGTGCTTGTTTATTTGTGAAATACATAAGCTTCTTTTTTGGGTTTTTTTTACTTTGTATTCTTTTTAAAGCATGCCCTTTTTAATCTTATTTTTATAAGGCAGCCATAATGTGAATTTTTTTTTTTCTTTTTTCTTCTTCCTTTTATTTAAGATCCCTCTGTTGTACAGTATTTGTGCACTTTAGATTGTGATGTATCTTGTACAAATGTTCTCATGGCACTGTTATGAAAGGTGAAATAAAATGTGCTTTTCATACTTTCTTTGTCTGTGTTTCTCTGCTGAATGTTTTATTTAACGAAAATGTATTTTAAAACTCCACGTATTCATGGACTTTATTTATAACGAAAAATAAATAAACTTAACGAAAATTAAATTCGTTCATTTACATAACGTTGTCTTGTTTTAAACGGTCAATTTCTAACGTTTACATTTTCATAAATAATCGGCAATTTTGCGGAGCGAGCAAAACATTTGTAAAGTACAGAAAAGTTTTTTTTTCGTTGTTTTTAAAATGTAACTAATAATGTGAATTCTTACATTTAAACGTTTTACAGCCATTTAAGAAATAAACACAATTTGTGTAATAAACCAAAGATGCGTGTTTTTATTTTTCAATGAAGTTAAGGTTTTATTTTATCTTTGACTAATAATGTTCTAAATAATTCGAAACCAATCTTTGTACTGAACAATCGTGCATTCTCTAAGAACTCAGTTTCAATCCACCACAAACGCACCGTTATGTCGTTATTTGAAGGCGCGCGTCTCGTTTTTCTTTATTTTGACCGTGCTCTGTCAAACAGGAGTTTGTCGCCTGTATATTCAGAAGCTTTTCCCGGAGTTATTTCGGATCATACGAAACGCATTTCTGGGTGAATGTGACAGAGGAAGTCACTGCGGTTCCTCATTTTGTGTTTTATGGCCACTATTTTCTGCGCTTTAGTTGAAAGTGACACAAATACATTTTCCTTTCCAGCCCCAGCTAAACACATTTAGAAGCGTTTCTGTACAGAGACCGCACAATCTTACTTCCATTGCATTAAATAGTTCAACATTATGTCCAAGAACTACAACACATTTACATTATGTTCAAACCGGCAACAGAAGCATCTTAAAAATAAGGGATGGATCGGATGCATTTCCAGCCTATAATTGTGATGAAGCGCAGCTAAAAAAGTTCACTTTGCAAAACCAGCTGTTTTTAAAAAGCCCTTTAATAGAAGAAATTAAAACCTGATGCATTAATATCATTAAACACCCTTCATTTTTTAAGACCTACATTTTTGACACATGCAATTTTCTTAATTGAGGAGGCAAGTGACTTCCTTCCTGCTATATTTTTCGGAAGAGGCTCAAATGAGAGTGTGAAAATTACGCATCAAATATGAGAAAACGGTCGAGCTGATAAACTTCCTAAGCAAGATGCACGAGGATGGGCCTCATGATCGCCATGTTTAAGGAGAATTGCACATTCTGTCTGTCAGCTCGCAATCCTTCCTCATCAGCGAATCCCTCTTGAGTTCATTTCAATGCCCCGGTATTTTTAAGTCTAATGAATTCTGTTGTCAGACTTCTTGACAGAAAGCGAAGACTCCGACTAACTCCAATTAACACCTTCTAATGATGCTGAGCTCCTGATGGCGCTGAGATCATCTGCCCCGGGCGGGTACTGATGGGGGTAGCGGGGCTATAAATGTTCTGTGTTCCTTCAACACTCGTGTCAGCGAATCCCACACCGGATCACCGAGATCACGGGCTCTTTTTACTTCCTGAGTCTTAGAAGACAAAGTATGACGGTTTAAATATGAAAACAATGTGTTAATAAATACAGTAGTCAACATATGAGCTGGATCAAAGCCTTTCATCATGAATTTTGAACAATAGGCCTACCCGTTCTTTGTCTTGGGACAACTTTGATGGACTTTTTTGATCCACTTCAAATGTTGGCTTCTGTGTTTCTGTCTTTATTGTGTTTCTTCCAGACCAGTCCATGTCTGTTAGCTTTGACCTATGCACCTTATTTTTAACCTTATAACCAATGTGCGAGACTTCCGGTGTCATTCCCTCCCAGTTTTTTTTACCTGTCCAAAATAGCTTACTTTCGTTTTGGATATCATGAAAAAAATTGGATATGGGTATTCATATATAAGATGGATATGCTTGTGTACTTCTAAAAGATGACAAAATAATGCTAGTGTTGCACATTTTAAAATTACTGACCAAAACTATTGATGACATCATCTTTTTTTTGTACCAAAACTCTAGATTAAGAATGTCCCTCCTCAACATCATACAGTATTGCCTCTTCCTAGCAGTATAGCAAATGCAACACAAACTAAAGGTATAGGCCTCAAGACTTTTAACATGTCCCGTCTTAAAGGTACAGTAAGCGATTTATGAGAAGCTGATCAGGGCTGCATTTCCCAAAAGCATCGTAAGCCTTAGTTGATCGTGGAACAATTGCCACCAATGGTCTCTATACAATCAATATAGGCTTACGATGCTTTTGGGAAACACAGCCCAGGACGGAGCACCAAAACACACCTGTAGCCAATCAGCAGTAAGGGGCGTTTCCACTTATGATGGGGGAGATGCGTTGCATATAAGCGTCAACCTTCCGGTCTTAAACTGTAATTCATCGACTGGCTTCTAGAGACCGGCTCCAAAAGAGAGTCAATCCCATAAACCCCCATGCTAAAATGCTTTACAACTTTACCAACTTTAATGCCAACTTTACAGCAGAAAAAAACATATTTACAGCCTGGTACAAAAAGTGGTTTTGGTCTATATAGTTCATTTTGCCCTTCATGACGACTGTGAGGGGGGTGAATTTTTTTATAACGCATCCGTTTAAATTATATTAAGCCTTAAAGTTCTGCATAATTAAGGGCGTGGCCACTTGAGTGACAGGTGGATTGCCGCTGATGTCACTACTAGCCGTTTGTCTGCTGTCTGTTAGCGTCACGTCACCTCAGCTAATCCGCCTCGCTGCACATTTTCGTTTATCCGGGAGTGACACGCTGCCAAGATGGCGACCACTGGCTCCGCCCACTTTGGGCTTTAAAAACGCTCTTCAGGGGGTGTTTGGGGGTGGAGCTATCAAGATAGGGGTGTGATCCTATTGGGAAGGGGTGTGTTTTGGTGATTTCAAATATCAACAGCCTTTCTCAGAAATTGCTTACTGCACCTTTAATTTCTTCAACAGGTAACACCTCATCAACATCAAACTGTGCTCATCAAGCAAACAAATGCTGAATAACTCAAAGTTATGTGGAGATGAGTTCAATGATTCATATGCACAATTATAAGTAGTTCATGGGTTTTTCAATGACCCATGCCAGTATCTATTAGACAGGTGGCACTTTTTTTTTCACTTGTTGTTTTTTTCTCCTTTTGTCGTGGCACTCTGAGACTGAACTCTTCATGAATAGTCCTCGAGGATGTCTGATCTTGTCTTGTTCGTTTAGCTAATGGATCACATGCACACATGACCCTGAGCATCGGGAGGACAGGAACTGTACTCTTACAACAAGTCAATCGACTGCGACAGCAACACGCATTAATGCAGGAACTGCAGTAATCAATAGACACTTCACCTGCGCTCTGCATGTCGAGAGTCACAGCATGTAAACGAGGAGAGGACAACACGAGCCGCCTGATCCCGAGCCATCAGACACCTGGAGGGATTCCCAGAGAAGAAGTGATCCAGATTCACTCCAGACTGCTTCTGCACGGCACTGGCTTTATGTTAGGACAGGTTTGGTACATCATCAAAACAGCAGGAGCTCGGAGAAGGCCTGAATATCCTTAAAGCCTTGTTTTCAACCAAATTAAATTCAATATGGCGTTTAACCTGACTGAGGTCTATTAAGTGATTTGTTGTCTATGGCTAATATAACAGTGGTTTGGGACTTTATACTGACATCCGTCAGCGTTGTTTCATGCAAAAGCAAAGGTTCTTGGTTACAAAATTGATAAAGTGTAGTATTCCACTGGTCATGTGATGGCATCAGTTGTTTACTCCACTGATATGACTCCAGTCTCATTTGAGTAAACATGTCAACAATAATTACTTAAGGTGTAAAACTTTGGAAAACATAAATGTCACACAGCATTACTTTAAATTGTGTGTATGCAATTTAGTTTTTATGTGAAAATTCTAAATATAATATGGAATGTTTATATATCACAGGTTATCCATTGCATACAGTATATAAACAAAAACTTGCGCTTTTGAATGAATCAACGCTGAACGATGTCAGTATAAAGGCATATCAGCAGAATTAAGAAATTACGTAACACTCATATGATAAAAATTAACTCCTCTCTCTCTCTCTCTCTCTCTCTCTCTCTCTCTCACACACACACACACACTTTCTCTCACACTCTCTCTCACTCTCTCTCTCTCTCTCTCACACACACTCTCTCTCTCACACTCTCTCTCTCTCTCTCTCTCTCTCTCTCTCTCACACACACACACACTTTCTCTCACACTCTCTCTCACTCTCTCTCTTACACTCTCTCTCTCTCTCTCACACACACTCTCTCTCTCACACTCTCTCTCACTCTCTCTCTCTCTCTCTCTCTCTCTCATGCAGATAATAATAACTGTATGGAACATCTGTTTGAAAGAAAGTCAGGATTTGACACAACATGAAGGTGATAAAATGATGACAATCTTAATTTTTGGGGTGAACGATCCCCTTAAGACCCTCAGACATCATTAACACAGTGATCTAACGAGGAATGAGAGACAGAACTGAAATCAGTTGAGTCTATTTTCAGATTAGGTTGATCAGGCTGATTTGAGGAGGTCAGGTCTGTTGTGTTGGGTCTGTGTGTGTGTGTGTATGTGTGTGTGTGTGTGTGTGTGTGTTTTTTTGTTTATATTACATTGTGGGAACCAAATGTCCCCACAAGGATAGTAAAACATGAGATCACCTCCATTGTGGGGACCAGCCAGCGGTCCCCACGAGGGAAATGGGTTAATAAATATACTAAATTATATTTTTTTGAAAATGTAAAAATGCAGAAAGTTTTCTGTGATGGGTAGGTTTAGGGGTAGGGTTAGTGTAAGGGGACAGAATATACAGTTTGTACAGTATAAAAACCATTACGTCTATGGAGAGTCCCCACAAAGATGTGTGCGCCTGTTTGTGTGTGTGTGTGTGTGTGTGTGTGTGTGTGTGTGTGTGTGTGTGTGTGTGTGTGTGTGTGTGTGTGTGTGTGACGTCTGGGTCAGCGGTGTGTGAGTAACAGTGTTGGGGCCTGAAACTGTCCCCTGCTCAGACCTGCACTTAACACTGAATTGATTTTAGACACCCCTCGCCGTCCTGGGAGGGTCCGGCCTTTACCGCTGGAGAACAAGCCCAACACACACACACACACACACACACACACACACACACACACACACACACACACACACACACACACACACACACACACACACACACACACACACACACACACACACACACACACACACACACACACACACACACACACATACTGTAAAATCAAACATCTGCTTAAGGTTGAACACACTGCACTGATTTGAGACGTTCAGAATAGTCCTTGTACTTTTCTTTTTTCTGCAGTATATGTGTTTAATTCATCCTGTGCAACTTTTCTGTATGCATGAAAAACTGGCTATACTTTACAGTCCCAATAATGTTAGTTAATTAATGAGTAATACATTTGTTACATATTCATCTTTGTTAATGTTAGTTAATACAAACACGTCGTAAGCTCAGGTCCATTAAATATTATTAAATTATATTAACAGATACAACTTTTGATTTTAATAATGTATTAGTAAATGTTGAAAATAACATTAACTAAGATTAATACACGCTTTAGTTGTCTTTAGTAGTCATTGCTAGTTCTTGTTAAGTAATGCTAACAAACAGAACCTGATTGTCAACCCGGATGACCTGCACTTGCCAGATTGTGCACAAGTACTGTATCCCACATGTTCATGCTCATTCTGTTTGATCAAACTGGCAAAAAGTTAAAATCCCCCATTAGTCAGTAATTGTATCCCTTAAAACTCTTTTTTAATCACCAAAATGACATATTTAAAGTTTTTCCTTGGAAAAAAAAATCCTCTTGTCTTAAAATATCTTGAATGTAACTCGACACCCTTTCCTCATTTAGTATGCGTGGTTCTATGAATATGCAAATGAGCCCCGCCTCCACTCACTCACTCAGCTCAGAGATCCACTGGTTGACGATCACACGTTGATCTGATTGGTTACAAGGTTGTTTGTGACGTCAGAAACACCAGCGATTTCAAAGCGTGTGTTTGAGACTGTCTTTGGTTCACTGCAGTTTTAAGGAGGAAACACTCAGCAATGGTGTCGACTTATGAATTTACACATGGTTTGTGTTAAAGCATATTAAAAACACCACATAGACATATAAACAACATTAAAAGGTAAAAATGAAATAGTTTGTGGGTCAGGATGGCGGGTCGGGTGTGGTTCGGTACCGGCGCCCCCTGTGGATCCCCAGACACACAGAGCACTAAAGCTTCCAACATGACTGCAAACAAGTTCCAGTCAAGTGTGTGTGTGTGTGTGTGTGTGTGTGTGTGTGTGTGTGTGTGTGTGTGTGTGTGTGTGTGTGTGTGTGTGTGTGTGTGTGAGTGAGTGTGTGTGTGTGTGTACAGGGAGCGTGTAGTCGTAGCCGGCGGGCTGGAAAGCCGCGGTGGCTGAAATCAATGCACTGGCACTTTGAGGAGCGTCCTACAGATTTAGGACGTCCCTGTAGGGTCCAAACCACTGGAAAAAAGAGAACAACATCATCCCTCCATCCCTCCAGCGCCCCAGGGAAAGAGGGATGCTATCTCTCCATCACCTCGGGGAACGGACGCAACACACTTGATAACCTCCAACCTGAACACACACACACACACACACACACGCGCACACACACACGCGCACACACTCCTTAGTTTTTCTACCATTGACTTCTATTGTTTTAGTGATATATTCACCCAACCCCGAATTAGAATACTGTAATTTATAAGCATTGATGGGTGTGTAACGATCCCCTCATATCACGATACTGAACTCACGATACAATTATTGCGATACTCCAAAACATATGATAAAAGGTTAATACAATTTTTTCTGTTGATTAAAATTCTAAATTTGGTATTACATTGTGTGTGTAAATGAATATTTTTGGACTTGTGCTGGAAACCCAAAGCACAGGACAATAGAGACGCCAGAATAACAATATTCATGATTCTGAAGATGAAAATACAGAATTATTTTAGATTAATATGCTTGAACTCTGTCACTGACTAGATATATTTATGATAATGAAGGCCACTTTTTACTGGTAACAAGACATTTAGCATTATCAGGACACACAAATATTCCCATAATTGATGGTGAAATGTTGAACTAAAATGATAATGCACACAGTATGATCACATGTCAGCAGATGGCGGCCCCTCCAGAGCTGAACTGTTGACCCTGGTTTGGCCCCAGTGATGACAGACCTCCAGAGGCTCTGCTGGGTCAGAGATCTGTGGACGCTCGACTAGTTTAGTTAGCTGGTGACCAGAAGCTCTCGAGTGTTTGGTAAGGGATGGTGTGCTACTGGTGATAGGAAGTCTGCTGGTCGCTTCCCTCAAGGATTGACCTATGACCTTCACCGTTGTCTTTGCTCAAGGCACTTAACCTCAGGTTACACCCGAGAGACTGTCCGTCAACTATAACACACTGCAGGTAAAAGCATTTGCTTTTACATCCAAATCATTATAAATAAATTGTTTATAATAAATCATTATAAATTGAGGTCAGTGAAATTTCTTTTTGAAAGCAATTAATAGTTTTATTTTGCAAAGATGCATGAAATTGATATAAAAATTAAAGACATTGATTGATTTTTCAAATAAATGCTTTCTAATTGTTAAAGAAAAGAAAATCTGTTTTCAACTGTTTTCAACATTGATAATAATCATAAATGTTTCTTGATGATCATATTAGAATGATTTCTGAAGGATCATGTGACACTGAAGACTGGAGTAATGATGCTGAAAATTCAGCTTTGATCACAGGAATAAATTACACTTTAATATATATTCACATAGAAAACAGCTATTTTACATTGGAATAATATTTCAATTTTTTTCACTGTATTTTTGATCAAATTACTGCAGCCTTGGTGAGCAGAAGAGACTTCATCATTCATCAGTGAGCAACAGGATCAAGATAATGCAACTGGCAGTGATAAAGTAGAATCTAAATCTTATTTCTACACCAGAGCCAGTGTTTGTGTCTGTGATTTCCCCCTGATGAGCCACAGCATCACTCCATTCATTTATTATAGGGTCAATCTCCATGGAGTAACCTGAGGTTAAGTGTCTTGATAACAGACACAGTGGTGATAATTCATAGGTCAGTCCTTTTGGGAATTAAACCTGCAACCTTCCAGATACCAGCTCCAAACTCTGAGCACAACACCAGACCACCAACCCTGTGGAAAACACTTCAGATCGGTCACACCAGCTCCTCGAAACAGCAGAACAGCGGATCTCTCTCTCTCTCTCTCTCGAGCACAGCCTCCTGGATCAAACCCAGCTCAAAACTCACAAACACTCCCAGATGAACGCTGTTTAAAGGGAAAGTTCACATTCTCATGCAATGTAGAATTGTAGAAACAGTTGCCAGAATTTTACCGTAAAAAAATACGGTAGGAACATTTTAGGTTTTACAGACTTAACTTAAGTTTACAGTAAAAAAAATAAAAATAATTGTATTTCAATATCTGATATAGGCCAAAGTTAATTTACCTACTCTGTAAAAATTAAATAAAAAAATCAGTTAAATTTACTGTCAAAAAAACAGCAGCTGTGGTTGCCAGAAATTTACTGTAAAAAATAGGAACATTTTAGGTTTTACAGACTTAACTTTAGTTTATAGTAAAAAAAAAAAAAAAAAAAAAAAATGTATTTCAATATCTGATATAGACTTAAAGTTAATTTACTTACACTGTAAAAAAAAAAAAAAAGTTAAATTTACTGTAAAAAAACAGCAGCTGTGGTTGCCATAAATTTACCGTAAAAAATACGGTAGGAACATTTGAGGTTTTACAGACTTAACTTAAGTTTACAGTAAAAAAAAAAAAAAAAAAAAAAATCTATTTCAATATCTGATATAGGCCTAAAGTTAATTTACCTACACTGTAAAAATTAAATTAAAAAAATCTGTTAAATTTACTGTAAAAAAACAGCAGCTGTGGTTGCCAGAAATTTAATGTAAAAAATAGGAACATTTTAGGTTTTACAGACTTAACTTTAGTTTATAGTAAAAAAAAAAAAAATTGTATTTCAATATCTGATATAGACTTGAAGTTAATTTACTTACACTGTAAAAAAAAAAAACTGTTAAATTTACTGTAAAAAAACAGCAGCTGTGGTTGCCATAAATTTACCGTAGGTTTTACAGACATATTTACAGTAAAAAGCATATTTCATTACCTGATATCATGTTAATGTACTGACTTATTATTGACTAATATCTGTTTTACATATACACTGACACCCACCAATCACAGTGGAGATGAGAGTCACATGATGATTCAAAGCTCACAATCAGCTATTCCATGAGAAAGTTAATATTAAAAATAATCAGAAGCTGCACAGTGTCATTCACACAAACTCTAAACACCATCATTGGTAACACACATGAAGTTTGAAAAGTGCAATAAGCATTAATTTAACAACATTAAATGTATTTTAGAAAAACTACGAAAAACTATGAAGAAACAGTTATTTCAATGAAAATACATCAAATCTGAAGTTTCAGGGAATTGTGGGAATGTCAGTTTATGGTTTTTCACTGTAAATTATACAATGACTTGTTCTTTTTCACTTCCAAATACTGTAAATGTAATGGTTTAACAGTGTTTCACCGTAGCATTCACCGTAGTCTTTTACAGTGTTGTTCCAAACGACGTCTTTTCTCCAGAGAAACACACAAGGAGCGTTCAGTGACTGCACCATATAACACCAGCTCTGTAGAAAAGACAAACATGCACTATACAAATGAATGTGCTTTAGACCTGAAACATAACGCGATGCCCCAGTCATTTGTTTCATACTTTGATGATGCTGAATAAATAAATCAACATCCATTTTCATTGCATGACAAACAGCAACAATCCGAGCATCTCATTCGTGCTTCACACTGAAGTTATCAATAAAGATCAGATCTGAAGAACATGAAGGAGAATAGATGATGGTCAACTATTCCTTGAAGACTTCATTGTAATGTTCGTCCATGGATGTGTGTGTCTGTCCCTGAATCCTCTGGCACTGAAGCGCTTTAGACTCATTGCATCACTGTGGAGACTAGCAGCTCGCATCCGAACAAATCTCTGACAGCAGCTCTGCATGACACATATATAAAAGCCAAAATCTATGTTTTTTTCAAGTGCAACAATAAAATGTTGACAATAAAATGTGTTATTCTACAAGCTCGCCATTGAAAGGAGAACATTGACCTGTAGAGCGTTCAAGCTGGTGGGAATAAATGCACCAGAACCACATTTATTACATTTCTTTAGATAAACTGGATGAAGAACAAGTTGTGAGTATCTAAAAAGAATTAATGCATTAATTATTTGGGTAATACTTTATAATAAGGTTCATTAGTTAACAATAGTTACCTAAGTTATGAACTGAGAATGAACAATACTTCTTCAGCATTTATTAATTCATTTCACCAAGGTTGTATTTGTTAACAATAGTTAATGCACTGTGAACTAACATGAACACACAATGAACAGCTGGATTTGTATTAACTAACATTAACCATGATTAATGAATACAGTAACAAATACTCATTGTTAGTTCATGTTAGTAATACATTCCCTAATGAACCTTATTGTAAAGTGTTACCATTATTTGTAAAGGAGTCTATAAGTATCTAGTCAAAAACTAAAGCTTATGGGAAAGATTGATGAATGTTTGGCTTGCATGAGCTCTAATAAAGTCATCATATCCGTGCAACACGGTGAAAACTAAAGGTGCGCTCAGGTAGAGCAATGCAATCTCTGGATCTCACACACACACACACACACACATCAGGTACACAGTGAGTGTTCAAGGATCTGAACAGAACTACAATCGAGGTGTAATTAACTGGTGAGAGTGTCTGCGAGAGCTATCCGTGTTCGCTGGTGTGACTTGCCTTTTGGGAACAGAACTATTTCAAGCCTGAACCCCTGCACAGTGAGAAAGCCACATCTCACATCTGACAGAACGCCGCCTTTATTACTCAGACATATGCATTTCCATATGAACAAGTTTCTGTACAAACACACACACACACACACATAATACAGCACAGCAGCCTTCACAAAACAGGAGAAACTTTTGGGATCATGGGATGAGATTAACAGCAATCTGTTATGAGATTCCTGATGCATTAAAAGCTCTCTTCATGTTTATGCTCTCAGCAGATGTTTCATAGCAAATCAAAAGCACAAATCACGGTGAGGGGAAATTACCATGATAAAGCAAAGAGAATACACAACATATGCTCAAATAGGCCCCAAAACGACAAAAAAAACAAAAAACAAAAAAAAAAACACACACACACAACAAATAACGTGCAATATTTGCAAATGCATTGAATTCTAAATCAAGCTGCTGTTAAACTAATATTCCATCAGCCTGACGCTGCACAAACACACATCTGTGCACAACAGGGATGTAGAACTGTGCCGTTATGCATCAGTCTCACAATGAAACTTCAATGCAATTACTACAGAATAAAAAAAAAAAAAAAAAAAAATAATAAATGTATTGATTTCTTAATAAAAATACAATGCCTGCAACTATGAATGTAAAATCAACCTAGGGCCGGTTGCATAAACCGCTAAGACTAGTCTTACAAATCAGACATCAAATATTTTTCTTGACAACTCATAACTTTTTTAAATCAGTTACATAAAAACGTCAATTAGATACCAAAAGACACTGTCTTAACATAATGGATGTTTGTGCAACCGACCCCAGGTCTATTGTTTCGTCTATATTTTACTTTTTTATATTTTACAATTATTTTAATCATTTCAAAATGTTTGTAAATATGCTGAAGACACAAATGTAGAGGGACATCCAAAATAATCAAATCGAATTTAATCAAACCCGATCAAATTCCTGACTTCATGAGGCATCATTTAGTGAAGAATCATAATTGAATCATTGTCAGAGCATATATTTACACCCTCTTTAATCACTACACAAGAGTTCTTAACGAGAACAGAGTGATTATAGAGCAGGAACAGAGCTGATGAGAGTCCCGGAGCAGGTCCATCATGAGCAGGTGTCTTGACACTCACTCTAAAAATGGCTGTTGACTGACATGTAGAAATGGCGATGGAGGGATTCAGAGATCATGTGATCAGACCCATTCGGTCCGATTAATGGAAGCAGTGGAAATCTTTCCTCTTTAAGCATGAAGTTTATCACAGAATTCAGTCCTCTGCTGCCATCTAGTGCTGGTTTGTCCTTACAAACCAGTCTAGGTTTGAGAAAAATTCAAGTGCATTATTAGCCTATATTGGAATATAGCCTAGTTGAAAAGTTGAAGCCAACTTTAAAATACAACACACATAAAACATAAAAACAACACGGCATAAAAACGTGTGGTCGTGTAGACATTACAAAGGTAGCCTACTGTACATTGATGGTAATACCATGGTAGACTACTCTAATAGCCTATAGGCTACAACACTCGACAGATCACCATATAGGCTACTGTAGGCCTATATAGTATTAATATGGCACTTCCATGAATAACATGGTATTACAATGGTCCTATGGTCAAAACATAGTCTACTATGGTAGCCTACTTTTTGCAATCTCTAAAACGCACATTATGAAAATGGGGTGAGGTTATCCACTTCATATTAAAACAAAACAAAACAAACAAAAAAAAACACAAAAAAAAACAGTTGGTTTAGCCTCACACACTAACTAAACCGCGCGAGAGCCGTTGGGATTTTCCCACTTGGAGAATGTGAAATGATTTGGGAAAAGATGTAGGCTATTCAAGTGATGACTGGCTGCAAATAGGATAAAAAAAAAGTTCCGAATAAATTAAAAACACTAAGAAAACGGGGTTTCTGTTAATAGGCTAGTCCATCCTGGCAAATTCAGAAGCACATTTTAGATGTCCACGTGATCATACATCCGTGTCGATTCAGTGGCGTTTCGTGTCGCTTGATTCACGGATATCAGCGTGATTTGGCATCGCAGGTGTAATTTTTAATAGCGGAACCGGAACAAACAGCTTATTAACCCAATTGTTAATGACAGGGTGAGTTTGCTGCTATTGGTTCGAGGGTAGACAGCGCAGGTAAGATGGATATTAGCAAGCTAACACTATTACACTGATTCTCCAAAATCACCGCGGTATTACCATGGTTGTCTTTTAAGTGTCATGCCACGGGCTACATGTAAAGTGATATTTAATTTAAATATCATTGGTTATGGACTATGGAAATAATTACTAGCCTATAGTTGTTATAAGACATGAGACTCACTTGTAAGGGAACATACTGTAAATGATGTGATTGTGATTGGTTGTACACAACAATACAGAATGTGTCATCGACAGACAGTAGGCCTAAACAACATTTTATTTATTTTCCATTGAAGGACGATGATGAACTTAAAGCCAACTGTAATTTATTTTATGTATTAGTATTAATCAGGAACATATGAGGGTTTTTTATGTTATATGTGAGGGATACCTAATCAAATACCTCTACAAATATACAACATTTCATCTGAAGTACTAATGATGTGAGCAGAAACAATCTCTAATGAAATTTGACAAAGGCAGTACATTTAAATAAATTATTGAATCTATAAATTGGTAATTTGATTTAACTGTCCACAGGGACTGATATTTCTCATTAATATTTCAGATGATTTATTGTGAAGAGTCATTCATCGTTACTGTGAATAACCAGAAGGTGGCGCTGTAATACAACCAGTGTGCAATAGAATAGATAAAACAACCAGTCAAAGATTGTAGACTACTCCCTTTTTATATAACACACACACACACACACACACACACACACACACACACACACACACACACACACACACACACACACACACACACACACACACACACACACACACACTGTATGTCTGTAATGTTTATTAATATTTTAAAGGTGCTTCTTCATTTCATTGCAAAGTTGAAAACTGGTATTCAAGTACAAACAATACAAAAATTTGATTTTTTTGGGATTGCATTGTAAAAACCCAAGGGTGACCCATCAACACAGATAATTCTATAGGCAATGACAAACTTCTATTTTACAATCTCATGATGAAAACGGATCTATTTTTTAAACAAATATCATATCACTGTTCCATGACAGCATTTATTCTAATCTTTATTAATCATAACCATACTTTCATAAGAGAGAGTCAACTCTTAGCATGTGACAATCAGAGCATGAGCATTTCATTTTCATTTATAAATAAAAATAAATTCCCTCAATGTGATGCATAATAATACAATAGAATGAAATAAAATCTATTCCAGCTATATATATATATATATATATTTTTTTTTTTTATGAACAGCCTTCAGACCATAAAAGGTTTTAATCATAATACTCTGTAAATTGTGCAAACCATCATATCGGACCTGAGCGGATCAATCTGTGAATCAGAGCTCTGAACATGAAACAGATATTGTGCTTGTAAAGTATTTTGTAAATCTTGTACATTTTTGATTCTCCAACAGGACAAGCAAAACTAAAGAATGAAAAAAATTAAGATAATAAAAATAATTTTAAAACCACATTTTAAAAAATGTATCATTGCGTACACCTTCTGCAAAAGTAAAGAATTTTAAATCTAAAGGATGGCAAGGTTTGTCATTTAGAGAGTCGTTTGCAGGATTCATCTGGAAGAAAAAAAAAAAGACAGACAAAAATTAACATTTAAAATTACAGTTAAAAAAAAAGATTTAAAAATGTGCAATTAATGATGTTTTAACTGCAGCAGCGTTGTGCCAAAGATAGATAGATAGACAGATAGATAGATAGACAGATGGATGAATAGATAGATAGATAGATAGACAGATGGATAGATAGATAGATAGATAGATAGATAGATAGATAGATAGATAGATAGATAGATAGATAGATAGATAGACAGATGGATGAATAGATAGATAGACAGATGGATAGATAGATAGATAGATAGATAGATAGATAGATAGATAGATAGATAGATAGATAGATTTTGCACAACCGTGAACTGCAGGAAATATACATTTTTATTTCATATAATTATAACACGTAATAGAGTTGCTATTTTAAGAGCAGTTTACCTCTGATAAAGTCAAAGTATGAACTCTATATTTTCAGTGTAAAGCACACATGCTATTCTACAAGCTCTACACACAAAACCGACTTTACATTTGCATAAAGTATGTGCAGTATTTCTGCATCTCATGTTCAGGCGTATGTGTGAATATAGTATTTATTTCTATTTCCTGTTTGACTTTATCTCAAAGTAACGTTAACAGAATTTGATGTAATGTAGAAGCCACTGACCCACTTTTAGGACCCGAACCCTTCCTGTGCTCTGACTGACGGCACCGCGCGACACAAACGCCGGTCTCTCGTCCTCCTCGTCTTCCTCCTCTTCCCTCGCTCCGTCTTCCGGCCCGGGATGAGGAGAGCAGGGGAGGGACGCTAACACACAGTCTTCTGAAGGGTACTCACACACTCTCTCCAGCTGGACCTCGTCGAAACACACCTTCACCTGCAGGAGAGAGAGAGAGAGAGAGAGAGAGAGAGAGAGAGAGAGAGAGAGAGAGAGAGAGAGAGAGAGAGAGAGTGTGAGTGAGTGAGTGAAGACACAATCCAGATCGGTGTAACAATGCACGTGTTTACATGAGAGTTTTAAATGGGTGGTTGATTATGATTTCACTTCTCTAACTTTAGTTAGTGTGTAATGTTGCTGTTTGATCATAATCAACATCTGCAAAGTTACAACTCAAAGTTCAAAGCAAAGGGAGAGATTTGCTTTTAAAGAAATTGCTTTTTAAGGACTACAACAAACGGCTGGTAGAGACTACACCACATTCCTCCCGGGTTAGTGACATCACAAACCCTAGAATTTACTTAAGCGCCGCCCCCTGAACACGATTTATTGATTATCATGACAGAATATGCTAATCAGTGACTAGAAGATAACTACACATAAACTACATTAATTCATCAACTAACCATTCAGAAATGTTGTCTACATGTTGTCACTTCTTCTTGAGTCTCTCCATCTTTCAGGGATTACACGACATTCCTCCTGTGTGTTGACTAACCCTAAAATTTACATAAAGCCCGCCTCCAGGAATACGATTTATATATTATCATGACAAAATATGCTAATCAATGACACATAAGCTACATAAATTCATCAAATAACCATTCAGAAAGGTTGTCTACATCTTTCTGACTCCGGTTTGAACATAAAAGGCTAAACGTTTTTTTTTATTTACTGTGCACTGCATGTGTGTGTGAGGTAAAAGAACACAAGCTGTTGAAGCTCCGCCCCCTGTGCCGGGAGCAGCAGCTCATTTGCATTTAAAGGAACAGACACAAAACGGTGCGTTTTTGCTCACCCTCAAAAAGTGACAATTTTAACATGCTATATAATGTATTTTGAGCTAAAACTTCACACACACACACACACACACACACACACACACACACACACACACACACACACACACACACACACACACACACACACACACACTCTCTGGGGACATCAGAGACTTATTTTACATCTTGTGCAAAGGGCATTATACCAGCCCTTTAAATTCATAGGATTCTTTTTTAGATAGATAGATAGATAGATAGATAGATTTATAAATGTAGGCCTAACAAATTATCATCATTATTATTTAATACTATTTAAAGTATATTTTTTTTTTATTCGTTTTTTGCCATTTTTGAGTAGAAAATCCAATTTTACTGTAAATACACTCTGAACATTTATTTTTACAAGGTTGGAAATAAAACAAAAATTATTGTAGTACATTTTACTAGAAAATAATATTTCCTAGTCCTGTAATGTCTTCCTACTTCAAAATGTCATGTTTAATTCAGAGTTACTTTGAATCAGTTTCTGATTATTTGTGAAAATTACTAGGAATTTTCTGAGTGACAATTGTCTGAAAGCAAATGAGAGTTCCTTAAAATGTCAGAATTTTAGAGCAGGACAAACATCTTACATTTACATTTATTCATTTAGCTGACGCTTTTATCCGAAGCGACTTACAATTGCTATATATGTCAGAGGTCGCACGCCTCTGGAGCAACTAGGGGTTAAGTGTCTTGCTCAGGGACACATTGGTGTCTCACAGTGGATTCGAACCCGGGTCTCTCGCACCAAAGGCATGTGTCTTATCCATTGCGCCACCACCACCCCCTTGTTAAAGTTAAAGTCCCCCTTCACCAAAATCACCCATTTAAACGGGTTTTCCTTAAAAAATAAATCTTTATGCCTTAAAATATCTTGAATGTAACTCGACACCCTTCCCTCATTTAGTATTCGTGGTTCTATGAATATGCAGATGAGCCCCGCCTCCACTCACTCACTCAGCTCAGAGATCCACTGGTTGTAAAAACTGAACACTTTTTATGCGTTTTGGCCTAAAAAATGTAAACTCTTATAAACGGGTTTCAAAGTGCAAGTTTTTGAAAACGAGACCGTTATCGTCTCTGTGTAAACTACAAAAACGCAAATTTGTGGGGAAAAAAAGGTGATATAAGGTGGTATTAATGCATTTACAGTGCAATTACAGCTCCCTTTTACACTAGAGGGGCTTCGATGGGTCTGAACTGGTGTGATTATGGCTTTTATCTTTGCACTGGATTTTGAGCTGGCACAGAGCAGCCTTAGCTTGGCTGTGTAACAATCCACTGGATCATGATCATGCTGATTCCCTTTAGCACTCAGACCCACAAACCTTCGAAGATCCTATACAGAGGACGTGATACCGAGAGAAAGGCATTATCGAGGCTTAAGGCTGAGATGAGGAAAGTGAAGAATCGGCAGATTAAGAGACTGACGTCAGCCGATCTGCAGGGGGTCGGCGGTGACGCTGCAGTGCATTATGGGAACTGTACGAGACTTTCTGCATGCATGAACAGTAGGAAGAATGAAGGTTAGATGTGGTCAGAGTGTAAACCAGGGTAATGACTCTTGGAGCAGACACACATTCACACACCCGCTGTATAACGCGTGAACACGTGAACTCAGATTAGCATGAACTGATAAAACTTGGGTTGCTTTTGGTCGAATGCATTCTGTGTGTGTTACAGGAAGTGACACGGATCTGAGGAGGAAGTAGCAAAACAGAGTTTGTCAACCCAAATGTTGCAGCTAAATAACACACACATTAGTCATATGCAGAGTTGAGCTTATACATGTTGATCACCCTCATACATGCGGACAGTTTAGCGTTTCATGCGATGCTCTGCTTTTAATGTGCATTTCTGAATATTGAATATATTTACACTGCTGAAAGAAAGGCTCACCAAGGCTGCATTTATTTGATCAAAAATACAGTAAATACAGCAAAAAATGTGAAATATTATAATGTAAATCAGCTGTTCTCTATGTGAATATACAGTAAAATGTAATTTATTCCTGTGATCAAAGCTGAATGTTCAGCATCATTACTCCAGTCTTCAGTGTCACATGATCCTTCACAAATCATTCTAATATGATGATTTGATGATCAAGAAACATTTATGATTATTATCAATGTTGAAAATAGTTGTGTTGCTTCAGATTTGTTTGAGGTATGTAATGTTTTCAAAAAATGTATAATACTTGTATTCTGCACTTTTATTAAAAATGACAGGAAAGACATTTATAAGGTCACAAAAGATTTCTGAAATAAATTCTGGTATTTTGAACTTTCTATTCATCAAAGAATCCTGAACAAAAATAAAACATTTATATATGAAGCAGCACAACTGTTTTCAACATTGATAATAATCAAATGTTAGTTAGTAATGACTAATAACTAATAATAATTGAGCTTCTAATCAGCATATTATTTTTGCAGGTCTTTAAAAGGTTTACGCAATTTAAGGCCTTTAAAATTAGCAGAAAGTCTCAATTTCACAGAATTATGGCATTAAACGTGTGCATTGCAAAATTGATGTTCTCTCTCAGTATTTTTGCTGTTTAGTTTTCCAGTACAAATATCTACATATCCTTAAATCAAGATGCATTGTGTATTTCACTGATATTGTTTGAATTGTGGATGTGTGTAGTTGTGTATGTGTGTAGTTGTGTATGTGTGTAGTTGTGTATGTGTGTAGTTGTGTATGTGTGTAGTTGTGGATGTGTGTAGTTGTGGATGTGTGTAGTTGTGGATGTGTGTAGTTGTGGATGTGTGTAGTTGTGTATGTGTGTAGTTGTGGATGTGTGTAGTTGTGGATGTGTGTAGTTGTGTATGTGTGTAGTTGTGGATGTGTGTAGTTGTGTATGTGTGTAGTTGTGGATGTGTGTAGTTGTGTATGTGTGTAGTTGTGGATGTGTGTAGTTGTGTATGTGTGTAGTTGTGTATGTGTGTAGTTGTGTATGTGTGTAGTTGTGTATGTGTGTAGTTGTGGATGTGTGTAGTTGTGGATGTGTGTAGTTGTGGATGTGTGTAGTTGTGGATGTGTGTAGTTGTGCACACTAGAGTTCGGCTGGTTCGGTGTTCGGTCACTGCCGGGATTCATAAACCTTTTTTTGTCAGCTAAAAGATTTTATGTTAACATTTCAATAATCTAACAACACATTTGCATGTTCACGGTTCTCTATTGTCGGTTAATGGTCACATGACATGCAGGTAAACAAATAAAATATTCACATTTTTAGTATGCATTTAATTTGATTAATTTTAATAATATTTTTTTTTTTATGATTTAATGAATTATTAGCATTTCAACGATTCACAAACGTCCTGCAATCGCCTCTTAAGCCTCAGTTTGGGAAAGATAACAGTTCATTAACGTATAGGCCATTAATGATAATGCATATGAACGAATATGAAATGACTGTATTCTAATGTAGAATCAGGTGTGCATTTATAAGCATTAAACAACAGATCTTTCTTTTATAATATTGCTTTCTCCATTTTAATTGGAACAGCAACTGTTTTATTATTAGCATAAACGCTTCTGTTCTTCAAGCTCAAGAGTCCTATTTCATTCTTGTGTTTTCTTGATGTACATTTGACTCCGGTTCCTGGCAGAAGTTATTGTGTGTGTGTGTGTGTGTGTGTGTGTGTGTGTGTGTGTGTGTGGTTACGCTGATCGCCACAATGCAAACATACTGCTCTATTAACTCCCTGTGAAAACCCAACTAAATGAAAAGGTCATTCTTCCGCTTCCACATTCCCTCGCTCCCTCGCTCTGCTGAGCTCTTGTGTTCGCTGTGTCCCACTTACTCCAGAAAGCTTTGTTTGATGAGATCAGCCATTAACCCCCCGTCCGGAACGACCACATATCTCATGCGAGCAAACTCTGCTGATGTTAGTTGTGATGTTTCCAGAAGTGAAAGTTTCCAGTATAGTGTGTGTCAGTGTTTCTGCAGCTCGAGGGAGGAACTACACCGCTAGTTTGGGGAAGCCAAGCGTTCATCAGCGTATCGAGTGTGTGTCCGCCTCACTGATATATCAGATACCATCATAAATGGCTTGTGGTCACACCGGTGTTCCCTACGAACTCTAATTCCTCCTGCTGTAACGCGAGAATAAACGTGAGACGTGACTGAAAGCAATAAACACACTGTATGGTTCAGTGAAGGATTCGTTAGACTGACTCACACTGATAGTTCATGAGTTTGTGAGTGTTTTGAGTGTTTTGGCTCATTAGACGCGTTCGCTCGTGACACAGAGACTACGGTTGTGCTTTCCTTGTGTTTGGATAAACAGTGAAGACAATGCAATAGAAGGACATTGTCTTTGTATAATTTTGCAGTTTCCAAGGAAGCTCAGAATCTCAGTAATATATATTACCAAGCTTTGCATTTATTACTTTGCAAAAAAAAGATATAGAGCAAATGTATATATGTGTGCAAATGTATATCCACATATCCAGTAGCCTACCAGTCAAAAGTTTTTAATGTTTCAGAAAGAAGTCTCTTCTGCTCACCAAGGCTATATTTATTTATTATTTTGAAATATAATTTTTATGTAAACCAGCTTTATATATGATTATATATTAAAGTGTAATTTATTCCTGTGATCAAAGCTGAATGTTCAGCATCATTACTCCAGTCTTCAGTGTCACATGATCCTTCAGAAATCAGTATAATATGATGATTTGATGCTCAAGAAACATTTATGATTATTATCAACGTTGACTTTTTTTTTTTTTTTTTTTGTGTGGAAACAATAAAACACTACCATTAAAAGGTTTGGGGTGAGTAATATGAAAAATATTAATCATATTTTTTATTCAGCAAGGATGCATTAAATTGATCAAAAGTGACAGTAAAGACATTTATAATGTTACAAAAGATTCTATTAGAAATAAATGCTGAAATAATCATATTAGAATAATTTCTGAAGGATCATGTGACACTGAAGACTGGAGTAATGATGCTGAAAATTGATCACAGGAATAAATTACATTATAAATAATAATTAAAACAGAAAACAGCTGTTTTATTTGTTTATTTGTTCAGCTATTAATATCTGTTTATTTAACAGATATTTTAAAGTATAATGATATTTCACTATATTACTGATTTATGACATGAATAAATCCATGGTGAGCTTAAGAGACATTTAATAATCGTATGTTTCCAAACGTTTGACCGGAACTGTATATTATAATTGTTTGCTGTACATTGTGATTCGGAGGCACGTGGACTAAAATCCTAGAGATAGCCGTATTCGTCAAGTTCAATCAAACTGATCTTTTTAGCATTAAAAACTAAAACTACTAGTTCATGGGTCAGTTTAGACTAACACGCATTTGGGTCAGTGTCAGGGAGAGAGGCACTGAAGAAAGCAGGACTACAGTAGATTAACCTCCAGCTATTCTTAGACACACTCCACTGTAACGCCAGCCTCGCTCTTCTGTTTGTTTTGTTCCTTTTTGGTCCGGTTTGTTGAACTACTCCTGGACAATGCAGAACGAGTCAAGTGTTTCCTAAAGTCATGTTTTGAATCGTTTTTTATTTATTTTTGTGTGCAGTATTTAAATGAGTTAAATCTTCACCTGTGAACTGTGATGGCGTGAGAGATAAGCCTAATCCAGGTTTAACACTGAGAAACTGCCTTGGCCACAATCAAAGACGACAGAGATATAGCCTGACTATTGAGAGATCACACTTTGATTCAGTCTTGGGAATCTTCCTAAATGCAGGTGTTTCTTTGAAATTAGAAATCCCACTAAACCACAGCCACACTGCATCATGCTAGTATTCATTTCACTGCATTACACAAGTTTTTGATCGGTAAGATTTAATGGAATTTAATATATTTTAAGATGTAATTTATTCCTGTGATCAAAGCTGAATTTTCAGCATCATTACTCCAGTCTTCAGTGTCACATGATCCTTCACAAATCAGTATAATATCATGATTTGATGCTCAAGAAACATTTATGATTATTATCAGTGTTGAAAACAGTTGTGTGCAATTTATTTTCAGGATTCTTTGATGAATAGAAAGTTCAAAAGAACAGCATTTATTTGAAATATAATCTTTTGTAACATTATAAATGTCTTTACTGTCACTTTTGAGCGATTTAATTAATCCTTGATGGATAAAAGTATTTATTTATTTTATTTCTTTCCCCCAAAAAATAAAATACAAATTCTTACTGACCCCAAACTTTTGAACGGTAGTGTTTAATGTTACAAAAGCTTTAGATTTCAGATAAATGCTGTTCTTTTGAACTATATATTCATCATAGCATCATGAAATAAAAATGTAAATAACTGTTTTCAACATTGATAATAATCATAAATGTTTCTTGATCATCAAAATCATCATATTAGAATGATTTGTGAAGGATCATGTGACACTGAAGACTGGAGTAATGATGCTGAAAATTCAGCTTTGATCACAGGAATAAATGACACTTTACTATATATTCACATAGAAAACAGCTGTTTTAAATTGTAATATTATTTCACTGTTTTTACTGTATTGTTTGTATTTTTAATCAAATAAACGCAGCCTTGGTGAGCAAATGAGACTTATTTTAAAAACATTAAAAATCTTACCGATCAAAAGTCTGAGTGAAGCTTTTTGCATGCTCAGTTTTATATTGCCTTGATAATATGAGCACAGCAGCTTGATGTAAATGTCATGCATTAACACAGAAAACACTCACCGCTTTCGCTGTCGCTCTGCTCTTCACCAAGCACGAGCGCTCGAGGTTCTGGTACCCTCCGATCACTTCGATCTCCTCTGCTGTGGGATACCTCTTCTTCCCCGTTTCCCTGGCGCTGCTGGGAGCAGGCGTGGGAATATTGGCCGGTGGCGCTGCTTTGGGAGTCCCTGTTGGGATGCTACTAGACGAAGATACCCCTGCAGGTCTTCTAGGGGTGATCGTGATGGTATTCCCTCTTTTACCTGGTCCACCTGAGGCGCTTCTAATGGAAAAGAGAGGATGAGATGGAGACGAAGAAGGGGATGCGGTGCAAGGCGAGGATGACGATGGAGAGCTTTGTTCTGGAGGTTTCGTTGTTGATTCGGTGTTGCGGGCGTTGATTGTGAACGACTGTTGTTTAGGAGGTACTTTCTGTTGGGCTTGTGGGAATCTAGGACTTGTAGATGCTTGAGTTTCTCTTAAGATGTCTGGTCTTTTGGCTTCCCTAACCTCCGGTTCTTCAATACGGCTTTTCTCCATTCTGGTCTGTACCTTTCTGTCGTTTTGGGAACCACATCCGGCTTCCGGTTCCCTCAGCTGTAGTCGTTCCACGTGACGCTGTACCATCTGAACACCTGTCGACTCAGTCGTCTCAGATTTATCACCGTCCCTCCCATGATTCCACAGTTTTACCGTTTCTGGCAGGACATCCGGTGACGGTGCCTGTCTAATAGGGTTGTATTTACCTTGAGGTCCACTATGTGGAGGCAGATCCGACGATCTTTCACTGATACACACCGCAGTCCTGGACCCAACAGTCTTGAGGTTATATATACGGCTCATGGCGTCTAACGAGTCTGAAAGTGTTGGGGAGGGAGAGAGAGAGGGAGGAAGATACTCTTCCTCTAACAGTTCGTCCTCTCTCTCTTTTTTCTCGTCTCCTCCGTCAGTGTCTTGCGTTCTCCAAGCGATCTCTACATGGCGTTCGGTCTCTCTCTCCGCGTTCCCGGGGTGGATATCTCTCTCGAACGCGTCTCGGATAGAGATCTCCCCAACTTCTCTTTCTGTCGAGTCTGACTTCTGCAAGAGCGACAGAGAAACAGGAAGAGGAAGTTGAGGGCTTGACTTTGCCATGCTAGCGTCCTGTGTGACGTCAAACGGTCTGACAGTCTGTAATGTGGTTTCTTCCTGTTCTCTGACTGCTTCTCTGTTGCCCTCTTCTTTATCATCCTCCCTGCTTTTCTGTCTTTCCTTCTCCGTTTGACGAATTCTCTCTTTTAAAGACTCGACTCGGGTCAAAGGTCGACCGGCCTTCCAGCTCCCTCTCCTCTCCATTTGTCCATCCCCAACAGGGAGACTCGTCCTCCTTTCTGCTGATATATCGACCCCATAAAACACAGCCCTGGGGATGGTGACCCCCTCTTGGGTGCAGCGTTTGCTCAGTCCCAGTGTCACAGATTGCTGTGGGAGTTGTGAGGTACAATTGATTTCATCTGTGGCTCGTTTTGAAAAGTTCTGATGCTCTTCTTGATCCTGTTCACTCATTTCACTAGAGATCTTGTCTGTGTCTCCATGGGAAAACACATTCCCTGCCCTCTCAATTTCTTTATCTGATTGGACTTCTTCTTGGCGTGTTTGTCCGGCGTAGGCCGTAGACGGGCAACTGGGATCTTTAGAGGGAGTGTTGACACATTTGCACCGAATTTCTGCAGAGAAATCGGTAGTACTGTCATCTGAGGGTGGGACATATGAACCATGGGATTGTGTTAAAGCTCCGACGGTTTCCTCATCCTGATTCCCTCTCCTTTCGGATTCTGTTTTTGCCTCCATTTTGAATTCTATGTGTGTCTGACTTACCAGCACATCTTCCCTCTTCTCTCTATGTTTAATTTCTCTCTCATTTTCCTCCCTCACACTTTTGATCTCTATTCCTGAGCTGCTTTCCCTCCCATCTTGTTTGATGGGAATTCGTTGTGCGAATGCGACCCCCTCTTGGTTTTTAACGGAGGCCCGAACGAATCCCTCTTCTCCGTCTACACTTGAAGTCTCTCCACATACAGAGTCATTCTTATTTTCAACTCTTCTTTCTTTTTGTCTCTTTTCAAGCATCGGCTCATCATGTTTGGGTCGGCCCCATCTCCTGGTGACCCTCGATTGATTCTCCGATGAGTCGGCGCCCGTGACCCGTGTCTTGACCCTTCGGTCAGAATATGTCCTTTCCATCATTTTAAAGTCTTTCTTTCCCTCACGGTTCTCCTGTTGGGAAACCACACGGTCCGAGAAGCTAAAGGAGCGTTTGGGAACACTCCTAGATGTCGGACTCGTTTCCGTCTCCTCCGTACTCTGATCCTCTTGGTCAAACAGGTCTCCAGTGCTGTATCTATCCCGATTCTTTCCCGGCCGGTTGAAGCAATCCGTGCTCTTGGAGCGCATCGGAGGTTTGGGATGTTCCCCAAACTTACTAAGCAGCAAACTAACCCGTCCACTACATTCTTGAGTCGCCTTATCCTTGTGGTTCAGGAGTCTCTCCGCTCTTTGCATAACCGTCCTCGACGTCAAGCGCATCGATCTCCAAATCCCTTCTCTCTCTAAACTTTCTTCACCATTCCCTCTTTCCGGCATCCCAACAATCTCTGTTTCCCTTTTCCCATCGATCACGGACGGCTTGATGATCAATACCTCCGATGCCCTAATCTCTGTCACGCTTCCTCCGCAAGCCAGAAACTCTCTCAAATCCATCCTCATCCTCTTTTCTTCCTCCTCCACCTCCTTATTCCTCCTATCTGGTTTTTCCTTACCATTTTTGTCTCTCTCAATGATGATTATGTTGTTTGCCTGGATCGTGCGGAGACCTACGACGTGAGAAAATTGGGATTTGCTGATTTCCGCGTCTCTGCTTTCTCTCCCAATGCTTCGATCTCTCTCTCGCTCTCGTCCCTCACTTTTGTTTACCATCTTTTCTACCCAAATCTCTTTATCCCGTCCTCTCCAAATCTCGGTTTCCCTATTCCTTTCTCTTCCACTATTATTGGTGGTCTTTTTATACTCATTCTCTCCATCTCTAATCACCTCCTTCCCTCTATTATCTCTCCGAAAGCTGTTCTGGGAACGAATGAAGGGGTTCTGTTGGATGGGGCTGATGGTTTCTTTTTTGGATATCTGTTTTTGCCCTTCAGCCTGAAGGTGATGTGTGAGTTTACTATCCGTTTGCTCTGTGACGACGTCTTCCGAGATTCCCAGGACATCTGGAGTATTCTGTCCTCCGTCTCTCTCTCTCTCTCGTTCCTCATCTTGCCTCGCTCTCCTTCTCTGGATGATCCCTCGCTTCCAGGCCGGCATGCTGGCCATCCGCTCCTCTTCTTCCTTCTCTCGTCTCTCTCTCTCCTCCTCCTCTCTTCGCTTTCTCTCCAGCAGAAGCTGCTTCCATTCCGGTAGAGCCGATAGAGACATAACCACACGGTACTCGATGAAACAGTGCGGTTTTACTGATCAGATTTTTTTTTTGTAGGAACACAGGAACATCCAGGAATCCTGTCAAAAAAATAAACACTTTAGGTTTGTCTAAAATGGATATGTCAAGCACATTGTCAGATGAACCATCTTATATTACCAGTATCATAATAAAGGGATAGTTCAACCAAAAATGAAAATTCTTTCATCATTTAATCATGATGTTCCAAACCTGTATGAGTTTCTTTCTTCTGCTGAACACAAAAGAAGATATTTTGAAGGATGTCAGTTGATGGGCCCCATTGACTTCCATTGTATTTGTTTTATCCATAGCCTACTATGGAAGTCAATGGGGGAATTTCTTATTCTGTGTTCAGCAGAAGAAAGAAACTCATACAAGTTTGGAACATCTTGAGGGTGAGTAAAATAAATTTTTGGGTGAACTATACCTTTTAATTCAAGTAATTTAGGAGTACAAATATATGAGCATTTATTCATTTTTATTCTGCATTCTGCATAACATTTTTTGTTGTTGTTTTTATTCTGATTATAGATATAAAATATGATAGATATTAGATATTAATCTGAATGGACAAGAGAAGAAGCATATTGTAGGTGCTGTGTCTGCTCACCATTTTGTGCAATTAACTTTTTTGCAGGTAACATAATGATGTCAAATTGTTTTTTAAAAGTACACATTTACATGCAATAAAGTTTGCATGTTTAATAACCAATCCAAATATCAAATCAAAATTTATTTATATAGCACAATAAAAACAACAGTAGTTGGGCATTGTGCTGTACAACAACAGGATAATTATCTTTAAAAAATTTTTTTTTTTAAAACAAGACAGTAAAACAATGATATAAGGGAGTTTACACAAAAACACCAATCAGAAAATTAAACATGAAAAATAGAACTTAATAATGCATAGATAAATTAATATTGCATGGTTGTCTTTGCATGGATGATTTATTTCATGGAAAAAAACAATTTGCTACAATTACGCTCCATAGTATGAACTGAAATGTTAAAGCCTATAATTTGTATATGTTTATTTTGACATATTGATCTATTTAAAACACAATATTCACATTTAAGTAATTCATTTTTTACATAGCCGCTACCTTATTTTGTGGGATGACCGAATTCCTGATTCACCGGAATAAAGTTTTCCACTCGCTCGACGTTCATCTTTCCATTTGTTTAAATCCAAAGAAACCATCAAAAGTCCTGATAACTTATCCACTCCCTGCAGAAGGGAAGCTTCGACCTTCCTAACACGCAACAAGCAGGAAACCTGCAGTTATTTCATATTTGTGTGGTTCTGTGATCTGTGTGTCCCGTGAAGCGGAGCGGCAGTGTAGTAAACATTAGCAGCTTTAGCGGCGCACTGTAATCCCATAATGACATTACACTCCAGCAGGAGAAGCACAGGCACACGCAGCATGTTGACGGAGGAAAGACGTTTAAGTAAGACTGTTCTCCATCTCCTCACGTGTGTGTGTGTGTGTGTGTGTGTGTGTGTGTGTGTGTGTGTGTCCCGAGCAGCGAGCCGTTAACGGGAGAGAGACGAGGCACGGGAATTAACCTCAGCTCTTAGATAACAGTCACAGTTCAGAAACTCCTCTTAATTGGGCTCTTAATTATACATTACATAATAATCACATACTTCTTAGGTTATCCCGGCAATGGATTTTTTTTTTTTTTTTTTTGAAGAACAGTTTTATTTATCAAAACTTGTCACACTAGTTTAACCAGCAAGCATTTAAGTTTTTCATTATAACTGGATACAAAAAATAGAAATAAAATAAAATAAGAAATACATATTTATAAATATTCATATATATATATATATATATATATATATATATATATGTGTGTGTGTGTGTGTGTGTGTGTGTGTGTGTGTGTGTGTGTGTAAACCATACAATAAGGAATATTTGTTTTTACTAATATTAGTTGAACCTGAAGATATGGTTCAACATTCAGGCTATTTCAGCTAGTTGTCATTTTTGCTAGTTTCACATGTGAATGAAAAAGTTTTCCTGCCAGATTTTCTTTATGTAAAACCATTAAAAGACTATAAAGTGAGACCAGACAGATAAAAGCATCACTAAAATTACAAATATTTTGTTTAATAGCCCCATTAACGTTCAATGCATGATTCCTTATGGAAGGAGTTCTGCTATTGTTATATGCCAAAGAACCCTAAACTTTTATATATTTATATTAATATATGAAACCAGTTACAGCACTTAAAAATACACGTTCCTTTATACTGTATAATAAGCACACATGTTGCTAAATACCATATTCCTGAAAAATACAGTTAATTTCAAATTCAGTTACAAGACAAACACACATAATTTGCTGCAGAATTGTGTTTATTCAGAAAGATGTGATCTAACAGAGACAGATGTGGAGTGATGAACGCTTCACACACACAGCATGATACAGACTAAAGGCTTTCACCATGGAAACTAAATGAAGGTGGTTTTCAGATCTTATAATAGTGCAGTTGTTTTCATGTCTTTAGTTTATACAAAAATAATTTCATGTTTATTGACCGTGTAAAAATACATTCTCCACCAACTAACTCTGAGGTCCTCATATAAACACTTCAGCATCAGACGTTTCCAGAGAGCGAAACACAAGCATGTTTTCCAGTAGTTATGACACTTATGGTGACACACACAGGGGGGTTTTGTGATGATAAAACATTTGTCAAAAATAAAAAGATGATTAAAAACAAGCAGTAGATACAAAACACAAGTCCTCATGAAAGCTGAGACGTTACACTACTGACCACAGGAGAACCTTCCTGTCATTTTCTCCACAATCACATTGGGTGTGTGTGTGTGTGTGTGTGTGTGTGTGTGAGAGAGAGAGAGAGAGAGAGAGAGAGAGTGAGTGAGTGTTTGTGTGTGTGTGTGTGAGAGAGAGAGTGAGTAAGTGCGTTTGTATGTGTGTGTGTGTGTGAGAGAGAGAGAGAGTGTGTGTTTCTGTGTGTTTGAGTGAGTGTGTTTGTGTGTGAGAGAGAGTGTGCGTTTCTGTGTGTAATAGATTGTGTGTGTGTGTGTGTGTGTTTTGTCACTCTTAATGTGTCACGTAAGGGCTGACTAGAGTAATTTAATCTGGTGACCTTTGACCTGTGCGCCTCATCTGAAGCCAGAACACATCAGCTCATCTCGCGCTGACTAAAAATAGAGAGAATGTGACTCAAATATAATGTATTTGATTCATTTGTAAAAGCTATTTCTATGAACACATCAGCTTTAAGTTAACAGTGTAAACGTGTAGAAAATGATGAGCATGACGGATGAGGAACTGTAAACACTGACAGATATGATTGGAACATCACACTACTCAAAAATACACAATAACCTTAATTATTTTCTAAATGATAACAGGACAACAGTTGAGAATTAAACATGCGTACTGTAACGAGATCATATGACGACAGATTCAGCATAAAGCTGATAATGTTTCTCACTAATATTTAATCATATTTGGACAGTTAATACTGTGCATTATGCAGTATATGCTAGTGTCCCACACATATCTGTGCTTGTGCTGCTGCCTTCACGCCACCGAAACCCAGAATACCAGTGGAGGGACCATTAAAGATGAAGTCAGACTGGTTTTAATCATGCGTTTCAGCTGTTAAAGTCAACAGTACCAGTTTAGTTCATGCACATCTCTGAACTACTGAAGAAGAACAGCAATGAAGCTTTAGTTAGTCGGTTAATGAGGCAAGAGGCTTGTGCAAAGAAAACTACATTTCCCATAATCCTCAGTACCGCGGCAGCATAGTGTAGCTTAGGGACGCAGCATATGGCTTTACACGATGATGATCGCTCTGATTGGTTTTAGGAGTTTTAGGTCTATCCAATTGCGCCCAGAGGCATTTGAGTGACGTCCGTTGGTGAGTTATTAATGAAGCTTTGCCAGACCATAACTCAGTTACTACTGAGAATGGTCTGGTTTTAACCAGGCTAAAAGGCTAGAGGCTTGTGCAAAGAAAACTACATTTCCCATAATGCTCAGTACTGTGACAGCACAGGAATGATGAAATACACAGATAAGCATCATTAAATATGCATTATTTGTTAATTACTCCATTGTATTAAAGGTAAAGTCCTCCTGTGTTTGTTAGGAAGAGAGACAGCACTACTCTTACACTCTCACTCTCTCTCTCTCTCTCTCTCATCATTCAGTCTTTATAGAGGAAACTATTTTTAATTATTTTGGTTTCCAAAGTTTCTGTGTTTCTTTTTGAGATGTTTCACAAGTTTGTCACTATAACTGATAATAATGGTCTTGTTTATGGATTGTGATTCCGGTTTATTGGAAATGGATAATATAACTCATATTCTCATTTTATTTGGGAAATATATACAGTCAAACCTAAATATATTCAGACACCTTCAACATTTCTCACATTATCACAGTTTATTCGCTTTAGTTTAGAAAATGGTAATAAAATATGAGCAGAACTCAGTTGATATTTGACTGGTTTTGTCCGTCCTTCTGTTAGACTGTCTCACACATGAATTATGTTGAATATCTGTCAGCTGTTAAATTTAACTACACAATTAGATAATACCAGTTTAGCTCAACCAATCACCAAGCAATGCTTCATTGTGTTCAGTCTGTGTGTAAAAAGAGCATTAGCAATTAAAGACAAAACACTTCAGCAAAACATGATCAGCTCAAAGTGTCCGAGTAATATTTGCTCCCAAATGTTTATAATGTCACTGGTAGTCTCTGAATGAAGAATTATTGGGTATAATATGTCACAGTTTACTTTATTTTGCTCTCCTCACTTACAGAAATGAACTATAGTGTCCTGATCACACTAGTGAAGAAATATAAAAAATGATATCTGGTATCTGAATACATTTTTGGTTTGACTGTACATAAAGCAAAATGTATGTTAACTGAACTAAACGGTAGACTTAACGTTTTCAGACGTAAAGACTTCAACAGAACGAGTGTGAAGCTGTTCCCACATCTCAGCGGTTGAAAAGGATACTATTAGATGTATGATTGACTTTTGATACAAGAAGCAGAATTCTGCTTATATTTTTTTATAGATTCAAGTGTTTTGTATTCCCCTATTGTTATTGTTATAAAAAATAAATAAACAATCAGTCAGTCTTGTGCGTGTTGTCTCTGAGCGCTGTCCTCTAGTGGCGTGGAGAAGAGCTGCAGATAAATGTTCTTCTCAACTTTCTATTCATCAAAGTATCCTGGAATAAAAATGTACACAACTGTTTTCAACACTGATAATAATCATAAATGTTTCTTGATCATCAAATCATCATATTATACTGATTTGTGAAGGATCATGTGACACTGAAGACTGGAGTAATGATGCTGAAAATTCAGCTTTGATCACAGGAATAAATTACACTTTACTAGATATTCACATAGAAAAGCTGTTTTAGATTGTAATAATATTTAACAATATTACAGTTTATTTTTATTTTTAATCAAATAAGCAGAAGAGACTTTTTTTAAAAACCTGAAAATGTCACCGACCCTTCTTCTTCCTCACTGGGTCTTGTGTGTGTCGCTGCGCTCGCTGTCCTCTAGTGGCGAGGAGAAGATCTGCAGTTTGCTCTGGAGCTGCCGGCGCAGATACACA